>NW_024871448.1:0-7500 GCF_019054845.1 Dipodomys spectabilis
CCCTAACCCTAACCCTAACCCTAACCCTAACCCTAACCCTAACCCTAACCCTAACCCTAACCCTAACCCTAACCCTAACCCTAACCCTAACCCTAACCCTAACCCTAACCCTAACCCTAACCCTAACCCTAACCCTAACCCTAACCCTAACCCTAACCCTAACCCTAACCCTAACCCTAACCCTAACCCTAACCCTAACCCTAACCCTAACCCTAACCCTAACCCTAACCCTAACCCTAACCCTAACCCTAACCCTAACCCTAACCCTAACCCTAACCCTAACCCTAACCCTAACCCTAACCCTAACCCTAACCCTAACCCTAACCCTAACCCTAACCCTAACCCTAACCCTAACCCTAACCCTAACCCTAACCCTAACCCTAACCCTAACCCTAACCCTAACCCTAACCCTAACCCTAACCCTAACCCTAACCCTAACCCTAACCCTAACCCTAACCCTAACCCTAACCCTAACCCTAACCCTAACCCTAACCCTAACCCTAACCCTAACCCTAACCCTAACCCTAACCCTAACCCTAACCCTAACCCTAACCCTAACCCTAACCCTAACCCTAACCCTAACCCTAACCCTAACCCTAACCCTAACCCTAACCCTAACCCTAACCCTAACCCTAACCCTAACCCTAACCCTAACCCTAACCCTAACCCTAACCCTAACCCTAACCCTAACCCTAACCCTAACCCTAACCCTAACCCTAACCCTAACCCTAACCCTAACCCTAACCCTAACCCTAACCCTAACCCTAACCCTAACCCTAACCCTAACCCTAACCCTAACCCTAACCCTAACCCTAACCCTAACCCTAACCCTAACCCTAACCCTAACCCTAACCCTAACCCTAACCCTAACCCTAACCCTAACCCTAACCCTAACCCTAACCCTAACCCTAACCCTAACCCTAACCCTAACCCTAACCCTAACCCTAACCCTAACCCTAACCCTAACCCTAACCCTAACCCTAACCCTAACCCTAACCCTAACCCTAACCCTAACCCTAACCCTAACCCTAACCCTAACCCTAACCCTAACCCTAACCCTAACCCTAACCCTAACCCTAACCCTAACCCTAACCCTAACCCTAACCCTAACCCTAACCCTAACCCTAACCCTAACCCTAACCCTAACCCTAACCCTAACCCTAACCCTAACCCTAACCCTAACCCTAACCCTAACCCTAACCCTAACCCTAACCCTAACCCTAACCCTAACCCTAACCCTAACCCTAACCCTAACCCTAACCCTAACCCTAACCCTAACCCTAACCCTAACCCTAACCCTAACCCTAACCCTAACCCTAACCCTAACCCTAACCCTAACCCTAACCCTAACCCTAACCCTAACCCTAACCCTAACCCTAACCCTAACCCTAACCCTAACCCTAACCCTAACCCTAACCCTAACCCTAACCCTAACCCTAACCCTAACCCTAACCCTAACCCTAACCCTAACCCTAACCCTAACCCTAACCCTAACCCTAACCCTAACCCTAACCCTAACCCTAACCCTAACCCTAACCCTAACCCTAACCCTAACCCTAACCCTAACCCTAACCCTAACCCTAACCCTAACCCTAACCCTAACCCTAACCCTAACCCTAACCCTAACCCTAACCCTAACCCTAACCCTAACCCTAACCCTAACCCTAACCCTAACCCTAACCCTAACCCTAACCCTAACCCTAACCCTAACCCTAACCCTAACCCTAACCCTAACCCTAACCCTAACCCTAACCCTAACCCTAACCCTAACCCTAACCCTAACCCTAACCCTAACCCTAACCCTAACCCTAACCCTAACCCTAACCCTAACCCTAACCCTAACCCTAACCCTAACCCTAACCCTAACCCTAACCCTAACCCTAACCCTAACCCTAACCCTAACCCTAACCCTAACCCTAACCCTAACCCTAACCCTAACCCTAACCCTAACCCTAACCCTAACCCTAACCCTAACCCTAACCCTAACCCTAACCCTAACCCTAACCCTAACCCTAACCCTAACCCTAACCCTAACCCTAACCCTAACCCTAACCCTAACCCTAACCCTAACCCTAACCCTAACCCTAACCCTAACCCTAACCCTAACCCTAACCCTAACCCTAACCCTAACCCTAACCCTAACCCTAACCCTAACCCTAACCCTAACCCTAACCCTAACCCTAACCCTAACCCTAACCCTAACCCTAACCCTAACCCTAACCCTAACCCTAACCCTAACCCTAACCCTAACCCTAACCCTAACCCTAACCCTAACCCTAACCCTAACCCTAACCCTAACCCTAACCCTAACCCTAACCCTAACCCTAACCCTAACCCTAACCCTAACCCTAACCCTAACCCTAACCCTAACCCTAACCCTAACCCTAACCCTAACCCTAACCCTAACCCTAACCCTAACCCTAACCCTAACCCTAACCCTAACCCTAACCCTAACCCTAACCCTAACCCTAACCCTAACCCTAACCCTAACCCTAACCCTAACCCTAACCCTAACCCTAACCCTAACCCTAACCCTAACCCTAACCCTAACCCTAACCCTAACCCTAACCCTAACCCTAACCCTAACCCTAACCCTAACCCTAACCCTAACCCTAACCCTAACCCTAACCCTAACCCTAACCCTAACCCTAACCCTAACCCTAACCCTAACCCTAACCCTAACCCTAACCCTAACCCTAACCCTAACCCTAACCCTAACCCTAACCCTAACCCTAACCCTAACCCTAACCCTAACCCTAACCCTAACCCTAACCCTAACCCTAACCCTAACCCTAACCCTAACCCTAACCCTAACCCTAACCCTAACCCTAACCCTAACCCTAACCCTAACCCTAACCCTAACCCTAACCCTAACCCTAACCCTAACCCTAACCCTAACCCTAACCCTAACCCTAACCCTAACCCTAACCCTAACCCTAACCCTAACCCTAACCCTAACCCTAACCCTAACCCTAACCCTAACCCTAACCCTAACCCTAACCCTAACCCTAACCCTAACCCTAACCCTAACCCTAACCCTAACCCTAACCCTAACCCTAACCCTAACCCTAACCCTAACCCTAACCCTAACCCTAACCCTAACCCTAACCCTAACCCTAACCCTAACCCTAACCCTAACCCTAACCCTAACCCTAACCCTAACCCTAACCCTAACCCTAACCCTAACCCTAACCCTAACCCTAACCCTAACCCTAACCCTAACCCTAACCCTAACCCTAACCCTAACCCTAACCCTAACCCTAACCCTAACCCTAACCCTAACCCTAACCCTAACCCTAACCCTAACCCTAACCCTAACCCTAACCCTAACCCTAACCCTAACCCTAACCCTAACCCTAACCCTAACCCTAACCCTAACCCTAACCCTAACCCTAACCCTAACCCTAACCCTAACCCTAACCCTAACCCTAACCCTAACCCTAACCCTAACCCTAACCCTAACCCTAACCCTAACCCTAACCCTAACCCTAACCCTAACCCTAACCCTAACCCTAACCCTAACCCTAACCCTAACCCTAACCCTAACCCTAACCCTAACCCTAACCCTAACCCTAACCCTAACCCTAACCCTAACCCTAACCCTAACCCTAACCCTAACCCTAACCCTAACCCTAACCCTAACCCTAACCCTAACCCTAACCCTAACCCTAACCCTAACCCTAACCCTAACCCTAACCCTAACCCTAACCCTAACCCTAACCCTAACCCTAACCCTAACCCTAACCCTAACCCTAACCCTAACCCTAACCCTAACCCTAACCCTAACCCTAACCCTAACCCTAACCCTAACCCTAACCCTAACCCTAACCCTAACCCTAACCCTAACCCTAACAACCTAACCCTAACCCTAACCCTAACCCTAACCCTAACCCTAACCCTAACCCTAACCCTAACCCTAACCCTAACCCTAACCCTAACCCTAACCCTAACCCTAACCCTAACCCTAACCCTAACCCTAACCCTAACCCTAACCCTAACCCTAACCCTAACCCTAACCCTAACCCTAACCCTAACCCTAACCCTAACCCTAACCCTAACCCTAACCCTAACCCTAACCCTAACCCTAACCCTAACCCTAACCCTAACCCTAACCCTAACCCTAACCCTAACCCTAACCCTAACCCTAACCCTAACCCTAACCCTAACCCTAACCCTAACCCTAACCCTAACCCTAACCCTAACCCTAACCCTAACCCTAACCCTAACCCTAACCCTAACCCTAACCCTAACCCTAACCCTAACCCTAACCCTAACCCTAACCCTAACCCTAACCCTAACCCTAACCCTAACCCTAACCCTAACCCTAACCCTAACCCTAACCCTAACCCTAACCCTAACCCTAACCCTAACCCTAACCCTAACCCTAACCCTAACCCTAACCCTAACCCTAACCCTAACCCTAACCCTAACCCTAACCCTAACCCTAACCCTAACCCTAACCCTAACCCTAACCCTAACCCTAACCCTAACCCTAACCCTAACCCTAACCCTAACCCTAACCCTAACCCTAACCCTAACCCTAACCCTAACCCTAACCCTAACCCTAACCCTAACCCTAACCCTAACCCTAACCCTAACCCTAACCCTAACCCTAACCCTAACCCTAACCCTAACCCTAACCCTAACCCTAACCCTAACCCTAACCCTAACCCTAACCCTAACCCTAACCCTAACCCTAACCCTAACCCTAACCCTAACCCTAACCCTAACCCTAACCCTAACCCTAACCCTAACCCTAACCCTAACCCTAACCCTAACCCTAACCCTAACCCTAACCCTAACCCTAACCCTAACCCTAACCCTAACCCTAACCCTAACCCTAACCCTAACCCTAACCCTAACCCTAACCCTAACCCTAACCCTAACCCTAACCCTAACCCTAACCCTAACCCTAACCCTAACCCTAACCCTAACCCTAACCCTAACCCTAACCCTAACCCTAACCCTAACCCTAACCCTAACCCTAACCCTAACCCTAACCCTAACCCTAACCCTAACCCTAACCCTAACCCTAACCCTAACCCTAACCCTAACCCTAACCCTAACCCTAACCCTAACCCTAACCCTAACCCTAACCCTAACCCTAACCCTAACCCTAACCCTAACCCTAACCCTAACCCTAACCCTAACCCTAACCCTAACCCTAACCCTAACCCTAACCCTAACCCTAACCCTAACCCTAACCCTAACCCTAACCCTAACCCTAACCCTAACCCTAACCCTAACCCTAACCCTAACCCTAACCCTAACCCTAACCCTAACCCTAACCCTAACCCTAACCCTAACCCTAACCCTAACCCTAACCCTAACCCTAACCCTAACCCTAACCCTAACCCTAACCCTAACCCTAACCCTAACCCTAACCCTAACCCTAACCCTAACCCTAACCCTAACCCTAACCCTAACCCTAACCCTAACCCTAACCCTAACCCTAACCCTAACCCTAACCCTAACCCTAACCCTAACCCTAACCCTAACCCTAACCCTAACCCTAACCCTAACCCTAACCCTAACCCTAACCCTAACCCTAACCCTAACCCTAACCCTAACCCTAACCCTAACCCTAACCCTAACCCTAACCCTAACCCTAACCCTAACCCTAACCCTAACCCTAACCCTAACCCTAACCCTAACCCTAACCCTAACCCTAACCCTAACCCTAACCCTAACCCTAACCCTAACCCTAACCCTAACCCTAACCCTAACCCTAACCCTAACCCTAACCCTAACCCTAACCCTAACCCTAACCCTAACCCTAACCCTAACCCTAACCCTAACCCTAACCCTAACCCTAACCCTAACCCTAACCCTAACCCTAACCCTAACCCTAACCCTAACCCTAACCCTAACCCTAACCCTAACCCTAACCCTAACCCTAACCCTAACCCTAACCCTAACCCTAACCCTAACCCTAACCCTAACCCTAACCCTAACCCTAACCCTAACCCTAACCCTAACCCTAACCCTAACCCTAACCCTAACCCTAACCCTAACCCTAACCCTAACCCTAACCCTAACCCTAACCCTAACCCTAACCCTAACCCTAACCCTAACCCTAACCCTAACCCTAACCCTAACCCTAACCCTAACCCTAACCCTAACCCTAACCCTAACCCTAACCCTAACCCTAACCCTAACCCTAACCCTAACCCTAACCCTAACCCTAACCCTAACCCTAACCCTAACCCTAACCCTAACCCTAACCCTAACCCTAACCCTAACCCTAACCCTAACCCTAACCCTAACCCTAACCCTAACCCTAACCCTAACCCTAACCCTAACCCTAACCCTAACCCTAACCCTAACCCTAACCCTAACCCTAACCCTAACCCTAACCCTAACCCTAACCCTAACCCTAACCCTAACCCTAACCCTAACCCTAACCCTAACCCTAACCCTAACCCTAACCCTAACCCTAACCCTAACCCTAACCCTAACCCTAACCCTAACCCTAACCCTAACCCTAACCCTAACCCTAACCCTAACCCTAACCCTAACCCTAACCCTAACCCTAACCCTAACCCTAACCCTAACCCTAACCCTAACCCTAACCCTAACCCTAACCCTAACCCTAACCCTAACCCTAACCCTAACCCTAACCCTAACCCTAACCCTAACCCTAACCCTAACCCTAACCCTAACCCTAACCCTAACCCTAACCCTAACCCTAACCCTAACCCTAACCCTAACCCTAACCCTAACCCTAACCCTAACCCTAACCCTAACCCTAACCCTAACCCTAACCCTAACCCTAACCCTAACCCTAACCCTAACCCTAACCCTAACCCTAACCCTAACCCTAACCCTAACCCTAACCCTAACCCTAACCCTAACCCTAACCCTAACCCTAACCCTAACCCTAACCCTAACCCTAACCCTAACCCTAACCCTAACCCTAACCCTAACCCTAACCCTAACCCTAACCCTAACCCTAACCCTAACCCTAACCCTAACCCTAACCCTAACCCTAACCCTAACCCTAACCCTAACCCTAACCCTAACCCTAACCCTAACCCTAACCCTAACCCTAACCCTAACCCTAACCCTAACCCTAACCCTAACCCTAACCCTAACCCTAACCCTAACCCTAACCCTAACCCTAACCCTAACCCTAACCCTAACCCTAACCCTAACCCTAACCCTAACCCTAACCCTAACCCTAACCCTAACCCTAACCCTAACCCTAACCCTAACCCTAACCCTAACCCTAACCCTAACCCTAACCCTAACCCTAACCCTAACCCTAACCCTAACCCTAACCCTAACCCTAACCCTAACCCTAACCCTAACCCTAACCCTAACCCTAACCCTAACCCTAACCCTAACCCTAACCCTAACCCTAACCCTAACCCTAACCCTAACCCTAACCCTAACCCTAACCCTAACCCTAACCCTAACCCTAACCCTAACCCTAACCCTAACCCTAACCCTAACCCTAACCCTAACCCTAACCCTAACCCTAACCCTAACCCTAACCCT
>NW_024871448.1:30000-170000 GCF_019054845.1 Dipodomys spectabilis
ACACTCAAACACATTAAAACATGCTCTAGACAATAACACATATGATAACAACTACCCTAACGTGTACTCTATAAACCATACAGGTAAACCCATACATGCACCATGAATGTACCCTAACATACCCTAACTCTGACCTTAATATATATGATAACATGTACACTAACAACATTCATGTACTGTAACAGTTGGGACCCTAATACATACTATAAAAGATACAAATGTACCTCAACCATGACATGCAGCTTAACATGCACCCTAATGTACTCCAACAAGTACTCTAATCCACACAGGTTCCCTGACATGCACCTAACATGTGCCATTAGACATACAATAACCTTCACAAAACATGCTTAAGGTGGGTCCAAGTTTCCAAAAAGAGATAAATAGCACTCAATCCCCACCCATATCCTCACATGTGTATGCAATCGCAGTTGTGTGAACAGAATGAAAGTACAGCTGACTGCTCATTCCAGGCTCCAGGCTCCCCCAAAATTAGGCACAGTGGGGCCCACCACATCAATGATGGTAAAGGAAGCACTCTAAGCAAAACAACCCCACAACTGCTGAACTGGCTACACATACACCATAAAACCATACATGTTTGGAATCATGAATACTAACACATATTTCAAATGTGCCTTGACTCTAACTCAACTCAAAATTCTAAGAGATATCCTAATGTGTGCTCATCCTAACACATACCTTAACACTAATATGTACCCAAACCCTAATAAGTACCCTACCACATACTCGAAACCATACAAGTATTAATTCATGAACACTCACATGTAACTCAAACATGCCCTAACTCAAACCCAAATCATAACCCTATGAGATACCCTAACATGTGTGATAATCTAATACATAACCTAACATGAACCCTAACATGTGCTCTAACCCTAACTCATGCCATAATCCAATCCTAATGTGCATACCCTACCATAAACCCTACCACATACTCTAACATGTAGCCTGACAATTGTATACCATAAACCTCATACCCTAAACACATACTCTAAAAATTAACAATTATCCTAACAGGTACCCCAACATGTACTCTAAACTCTGCAAGTATCCTTACATGTTTCCTAACATATGCCCTAATATAAGTACACTCACATGTACTCTTACCATACATATACCTTAATATACCCTAACAGATGCACTAACCTTAACCAAAACCATAACCCTAACCCATACTCTACCATGTGTCTTAACTCTATCATATGATCTAACGTGTACCCATAATCGAACCATTAACACATAGCCTAACAAGAACACTAACATGTACTCTTAAACATACATGTACCCTAATATGAACCACAGCATGTACTCTAAACACTAATGCACGCTAGGAAGTACCCTATCAAGTACTCTAAACCATACAGGTACCCTTACATGTACCCCCAACTAAACCCATGTCACAACCTAATACATGCCTACCCTAACGCATATCCTAACATGCACTGTAACACATTACCATGTACCATAACAAGTACCTTCATATATACTCTAAGCAGGTACATTACCCTAACATGTACCCTAAGTGAAAGCCTAACCCTGTATCCAAACCATAACATGTATCCTAAGATGTACCCTAACACTACCATGTGCTCCAAACTTTACATGCACCCTAAGTACCCAAACTATCTATGCATAAACTAACACGTACTCTAACCCTAATCTAAACCCTAACAAATACCCTAACACATATCCTAACCACAACACAAAACTTAACCACTACCACATACTCTAAACTTGACAGGCATCCTAACAAGTACATTGTATGTAACGAACAATACCATTACACGTAGCTTAACCCTAACCCGTGCCCTCACACAAGCCCTAACCCTAACAAATAACCTAACAAATAGCCTCACTATTAACACATATCCTAACACACACCCTAACATGTACAGCAACAAGTACCTAAACACACACTCTAAACCTTACAAGCATTCTAACATGTCCCTTAACATACTCCAATGCATATCCTAACACATGTCCTAACCTAACTCAAGTCCTAAACCTAACATATTCTATAACACATAATCTAACATGTACTCTAAATCCTAACATGTTAGGTAAAAAGTATGCTAACACATACTCTAAACCATATGGGTACCCTTACGTGAATCCTACCATGTACCCTGACACATAACGTAACCCTAACACATACTGTAACCACTAACATGTACCCTAACAAGTACCTTAACACATAGGCTAAACCATACAGGTATCTGACATATGCCCCGAACATACACCAACACATAAAATAACACTGTAACTCTAACATGAACCCTAACGGGTACCACAACATACACTCTGAGCCATACTTGCACTCTAAAAAGCCCACACCCTAACACACCCAAAGCCACTCATCAATCTTTAGTTCTACCCTAAACTGTTCAGTAACTCAAATTCATATGAAACCATGTAACATGTTCAGCAAGCATAACCACTCCCAAAACCTAACACAGTACTTAACTGTAACTCTTACCCCTTTCCTAACAGGTCCCCTAACCATTACCTGTTCCATAATCCACTTCATAAAAAGTCCATAACCCTAACCCATCCCACAAAGTTCTTCCTCATTCGTTACCTAACCCTGAACCTTTCCTTAACACTTATCCTAACACTTCCCCTAACAGAGTCCCCAACCTCTCCCTTTGTCTACCGTGTTCTCTATTCACTTCCCTAACCCTCAACCTGACATTCCATAACCCAAGTGTTAAATAACCCTTTCTGTAACTCCTAACTTCACAGATCCCTAATCCTAAGACATTCACTAACCATAATCCACTGTCTTTCTGTAACACTGACCCTAATCATAACTTTTTCCCTATTCTAACCAGTTTATGAACCATAACTAAAAACTTAACCTCCATCCCAAGTAGCCTAAACAACACCCAACCTTAACCCTACCTGTACCATCAACAACCCTACACTTGATAACCTCAATCATACCAACCCTAAAAACAGTAGCCCTAACAACCCTAATCAGTAACACCACCCCTGACCACTAACAACCCTATTCCTTTACCCTATTTCTCAAAAACCCTAGTCCTTAAGTCTATTCCTCCCCTAGCTCAGGGGGATGGGTTAGGGCTGCTGAATATATTAGGTACACAGTTATTCTATGGATCTGAGTTAACAAATGGCTTTGGGTTAGGACTAAGATTTGTGAGTGGCTTAGGGTACATGTTAAGGGTACAGGTGCCCTAAGCAAAACTTGATTCTACCATTAACATCAACAACCCTATACCTAAACCCAAACCCAAACCAGACCAACCCTAACAACAGTAGCCCTAGTAACACTAGCCCCTACTGTCACCACCCCAGACTCCTGGAAACCAAAATCTTAACCTAAATCCCAACCCCACCCACACCCTGGTACTTACCAGACTTACCTGCATCCTTGGAGGTAGAGGGCCTTCTATCATCAAACCTGCTTAAGCTGGGTCCAATTTTCACACAGAGATACATAGCACACAATACCCACCCATATCCTCACATGTGCATGCATGGTAGGTGTGTAAACAGAGTGAAAGCACAGCTGACTGCTCATTCCAGTCTCTAGTCTCCCCCAGTTAGGCATAGCAGGGCCCATACCATCGAGCAGGGTAGGGCAAGGACTCTGAGCAAACCAACCCCACAACTGCTGAGGCCATAGGAGTGGCCTAACATACACTCTAAACCATACAGGTTTGGAATCCTGAACACTAACATGTGCCTAAAACATGCCTTAACTCTAACCCAAATCATAACCCTAAGAGATACCCTAACATGTGTACTAACCCTTACACATACCTTAATCCTAACATGTACTAGAACCCTGAACACATACCTGAACATATACTGTAAACCACACAAGTATCCCTACATGTACCCTAACATGTACCCCAAATGCACTCTAACATGTGCCCTAACACATACCTTAACCCTAACACATACTCTAACCCTAACTTGAACCCTAATCACTAACACATACAGGAACAATTACCCTAACTCTCAACCTTACAGCCACCCTTACATATACCCAAACATCTACTTCTTTTGTGTATTAACACATATACCTAACACATACCTTAACCCTAACACACGCCCTAAGACTAACACAAACCAGCAGTGTACCATACACCTTATTTTTAGCATAATATACACCATAATATATACTCTAAACACTAACATGTATTGTAACGATTACTCTTACATGGACCCTGCCATGTACCACAAGCATACACTAATGTATGCCCCAACCATAACATAAACCTTAGCAGATACCCTAACATATACTCTAACCATAGCACACATTCTAATCACTATTACATATTCTAAATCTTACACCCATAACAAGTACCCTACACTTATACTAACACAATCCTAACATATTGCCTAACGCAAACTATAAATGTAACCCTAACATGTACCCTAAATCTAACACATGCCCTAACAAGTACTCTAACATGTACTTCAAGTCACACATGTATTATATGTACAATAACATGTGTACCACAAATGCCCTAAAATGATTCCTAACATGTACTCAAAACACTAACTCATATCCTAACAAGTACCCAAGCACATACTGTAAACCATACAAGTACCCTTACAAACACTTTAACATGTATACCCCAAAGTAATATATATCCTAATATGTGTCTTAACTTTAACACATATCTTAACACTATCAGATTCTTCAACAGTATTTTCACTCTGACACACTAAACATGCTCCATACGCTAACACATGGTAACAAGTACCTTAACACATACTCTATAACCCACACAGGTAACCCTTACATGTACCCTGAATGTACACTAACATACTCTAACCAAAACAAAAACCCTGACCTCAACAGATACAATAACATGTACCCTAACCACATACATACTGTCAAAAGTACCCTAATACATACTCTAAAATGTACAAGTACCCATACATATACCCTTACATGTTCCTCACAAATTGTACCTTAATCCTAACATGTACTTAACATGCACCCTAATATACCCTAACAGGTATCCTTATATACACCTAACATGTACTCTACCACATAGCCTAATGTGTGCCCAAACCCTAACATGTACCTTAACAATTCCCCTATGAAGTATGCTTACCCGTACCATAACTTGTGCCCTAACACATACCTAACAGGTGCCCTAACCCTAATACATACTATTAACACTAACAAATTCCCTATCAAGTACCCTAACTGTTACACATACCCTAACATATGCCCTAACACATACCATCACCCAAACAAAACCTGTTTAAGGTGGACCAAAGTTTCCAGAGAAACATAGCATGCAATCCCCAACCATATCCTCACATGGAAGGTGCGTCAACAGAGTGAAAGCACAGATGACCATTCATTCTAATCTCCTGTCTCACCCAAAGTTAGGCCTAGCAGGACCCATGCCTTCAAGCATAACAGGGCAAGGACTCTGAGTAAAACCCCACGACTGCTGAAGGCCATTGGACTGACTGGACACACACTGTAAATCTACAGGTCTGGAATCATGAACACCAACAAGTACTTCAAACATGCCCTAACTCTAACCCAAATCATAACCCTAAGAGATACCCTAACACGTGTGACAATCAAACACATACCTTAACAGTAACATATGCACTAAGATGTACTCAAACCCTAACAACTACCAGAACATGTACTGTAAACCACACAAGTATCCTTACATACACACTAACATGTACCCCTAAATGTACTCCAACACTAAAAGACAGCTTAAACCTAAAACATACCCTAATGTGTACTTTAACATAGAACCCTAACATCTATCCTAGCAAATACCCTAATCACTAAGACATACAGTAACAATTACCCGACCACATGTTCTAAACCATACAGGTACCCTTACATGCACCTTAATATGTACCACCGATGCACCTTAATACATACCCTAACACACACCCTCATCCAAAGCCTAACATACATACCCTACCACAAACCTTACCACATACTCTAACACGTAACCTAACAAGTACCATAACCCTAATACATACCCTAAACATGTATTCTAAACATTAACAATTATCCCAACTGGTACCCCAACATGAACTGTAACTCTGCAAGGATCCTTACATGTTTCCTAACTTGTGCCCTAATAGAAGTCACTAACATGTACTCTTATCATACATATACCTTAATATACCCTAACAGGTGTGCTAACCTTAACCAAAACAATAACTCTAACCCACACCCTACCATGTGCCTTAACTCTACCATATAGTCTAACCTGAACCCAAACACATACTCAAAGTATTAACAGCCTAACACTAACAGGTACTTTTAAACATACATGTACCCTAATATGAACCCTAGCATGTACTCTAACACGAATGCACCCTAGCAAGTACCCTAACAAGTACTCTAAACCATGCAGGTACTCTTACATGTACCCCAAATCATCATACCGTAATACATGCCTACCCTAATACATATCCTAACATGTTCTAAACACTACAATATACCATAGCAAGTACCTCATATACACTCTGAACAGGCACATTACCCTAACATATACCCTGAGCCAAAGCCTAACCATATACCCAAACCATAATGTGTGTCCTAAGATGTACCCTAACACTACCATGTGCTCCAAACTTTACATGCACCCTAACAAGTACCCAAACATATACATTAACATATACTCTAACCCTAAGGCAAACTCTAACAAATATCCTAAGACATATCCTAACCACAACACATATTTTGACCACTACCACGTACTGTACCTCACATGCACCCTGACAAGTACCTCATATTTAGAGAACCATACCAAACACACGGCTTAATCCTAAACTGTACCCTCATACGTGCCCTAACCCCAACACGTAACTTAACCCTAACACATAGCCTCACTCTTCACATATTGAACAAGTACTCTAAACCTAACATGCACTCTTAACATGTCCCCTAATGTACCCCAATGCATATCCGAACACGTGCCTTAACCTTAACTCAAATCCTAGCATATTCTCTAACACGTACCCTAACCCTAACACGTATCCTAACACATATCCTAACATGTACTCTAAATTCTAACATATAAGGTAACAAGTATGCTAACACATCCTCTAAACCGTACAGGTACTCTTACATGTACCCTAACACATACCATAACACATTCATGTCCTAAGCATAACATGTACTCTAACCACTAACATATATGATAACAAGTACTCTTAACATAGTCAGTACCCTAACATGAACCCTAAATATACCCATAACATCAAAAACCCTACAATTGAAATCTAACCTCAATCGTACCAACCTTAAAAACAGTAGCCCTAACAACCATAAACATTAACATCACCCCTGACCACTGACAATCCTATTCCTTTACCCTATTTCTCAACAACCCAAGTGCTTAACCCTATTCCTCCTCTAGCTCTGGGGGATGGGTTAGGGCTGCTGAATGTACTAGGTACACCATTATTGTATGCATTTGAGTTGGCAAATGGCTTCAGGTTAGGCCTAAGAATGGTGAGTGGCTTAGTGTGTATGTTAAGGGTACAGGTACCCTAAGCAAAACTTGAACCTACCATTAACATAAACAACCCTATACTTGAACCCAAACCCAAACAAGGCCAAGCCTAACAACAGTAGCTCTAGTAAAACTAGCCTCTATTGTCACCACCCCAGACTCCTGGCAACCCAAGTTTCTTAACTTAATCCCAACCCCACCCACACCTGATACTTAACAGACTTACCTGCATCCTTGGAGGTAGATGGCCTTCTTTCATCAAACCTGCTTAAGCTGGGTCCAATTTTCACACAGAGATACATAGCACTCAATCCCCACCCATACCCTCACATGTGTATGCATGGCAGGTGTGTGAACACAGTGAAAGCACAGCTGACTGCTCATTCCAGTCTCTAGTCTCCCCCAAAGTTAGGCATAGCAGGGCACACACCATTGAGCAGGGTAGGGCAAGGACTCTGAGCAAACCAACCCCACAACTGCTGAGGCCATGGGAGTGGCCTAACATACACTCTAAACCATACAGGTTTGGAATCCTGAACACTAACATGTGCCTCAAACATGCCCTAACTCCAATCATAGCCCTAAGAAATACCCTAACATGTGTGCTAACCCTTACACGTACCTGAACCTTAACATGTACCCAAACCCTAACACATACCTGAACACATGCAGTAAACCACACATGTACCCTAACGTGTTCCCTAACACATACTCTAACCCTAACATGTACCCTAATTACTAACATACAGTAACAATTACCCTAACGCAGTCTAAACCATACATGCACCCTTACATACACCCGAACAACAATGTGTCTTAACAGTACCCTAACATGTGCTCTTAATATATACCATAATCCTAGCAAACATACCTAAAACCTAAACCATGACATACCTAAACCCTAACACATACCCAACCTCTAACACAAACCTGCTACATACTAAAATTTTACCCTTACCCTAACACGTATTATAACATATAATCAAGATACTAACATGTATGGTAACAATTATTCTTACATGAACTTTGAACAAAACAGGTAGTCTTACATGTACCCTAGCATGTACCTCAAACACTGTAATGTATACCCTAAGATAGAAATTAAAAGATACTCTGACATGTAACCTAAACATAACATGTACCTTAACCACTGTCACGTACTGCAAACCTTACATATACCCTAAGAAGTACCCTAAACTTATGCCAACACACATCCTAACATGTTGCCTAACCCAAACCATAACTATAACCCCAACACATACCCAAACATGTACTCAAACACACACTCAAACACACATGTGCACATATCTTACAACGTAATCTCATGTGTACTTCGAGTCATAAGTGTACTCTAACACGTGCACAACACATACCGTTTCCTAACATATACTCCAAATGATAACTCATATCCTAACAAGCACCCTAACACTTATTCAAAACCATGCAAGTACTCTTAAACTCACTCAAACGTGTACCCCAAAGTAACCTAATATACACCCTAATATGTGCCCTAACTTTACCAAGTATTTTAACCCTAACAGATTTCCCAATAGTACTCTAACACATTAGACATACTCTAGACACTAACATAAATGGTAACAAGTACCCTAACATGTACTCTATAAAGCATACAGGTAACCTTACATGTACCCTGAAATCACCTAATATACTCTAACCCTGACCCTAACATGTATTCTATCAAGTACCTTGTCATGTACTGTAAAATATACAAGTATCCATACATGTACGCTAACATGACTCAAACATAAGCTAGCATGTACCCTAACAAGTACCCTAACATACCCTAATAAGTACTGTAAACCACACAAGTATCTTTCTATGCACCCTAACATGTATCCCTAATGTTCCATAACACAGTCTAACATGTGCCCTAACCCTAAAAGATACCCTATGAAGTATGCTAACTCTAACACATACCATAATATATGCCCTAACACACACTCTAATAAGTGCCCTAACATGTACCGTAACCCTAACAAATCCCCTATCATGTACCCTAACTCTAAAACATACCCTTAACATGGACCCAAACACATAGCATAATGTGTACCATTACTTTACCACATACATTAAATCTAACAGATTTCCCAGTAGTATTGTAATGCACTAAACATGCTCTGGACCCTAACCCATATGGTAACAAATACTGAAACATGTACTCTATAAACCGCAAGTGTACCCTGAATGTACCCTAGCAAAATATAATCCATACTCTACTAATAAATACGGTAACAAGTACCCTAACATGTACTCTAACCCATAGTTACCCTTACATATACCCTAACTCACACCTTTACACAAAAACTAACCTAAACCTTAATACCCTTACACATACTCTAATCCTAACATGTATATTAACATGTGCCCCAACCACTAACACACACAGTAACAAGTACCCTAACACAGACAGGTACTCTTACAAGCACCTTAACATGCACCCCAAATGTACCCTAACACTAACCCTAAGCAATACCCTAACACACGTCGTAAACCTAACACAATATTGACATGTGCCCTGAAACATCATAGCCTGCATAGTTCCCTAAAATGTGCTCTTAAGCCTAGGTACCCTTACGAGCACCCTAACATGTACTCGAAATGTAACCCAACACATATCCTAACACATGCCCGAAAAATAACCAAAACCATAACCTTAACCAATACCCTAACATATGTCCTAACCCATGTCCTAACCCAAACACATACTCTAACACATATCCTAATAAATACCCTAACCACTAATATATGGTCTAAACCATACAGGTAACCTTCATGTACCACAAATGTATAACCTGACACACAACCTAGTGCTGGCTCTAGTCCTAACATGTCCCTTAACCCTAACATGTACCCCAAAATGTTCCCTAACATATACTCCTACACCCTAACTCTCCCCATACTCATACCCTAACATATACCCTAACCTAAATCCACACACAAATATGTACCCTAATACCTTATAGTACCTTAAAGTGTGCCTCAACCCTAAAATGTATGGTAAACATTAACATGTATCCTAACAAGTACCCTAACACATACTCCAAGTGATCCTTACATGCACTCTAACATGTACCCAACATGCATCCTAACATGTAGCCTTACACATACCTAACACGTACCTAAAAAGTACCCTAACACATACTCCAAGTGATCCTTACATGTACCCTAACATGTACCCTTACATATACCTAACCCTAAAACACATAGCTTAACCTTAACAATCCCAAACACTTACCATAACTGTATCATGTACCCTAATGTATACCCTAACCACTAATATGTACAGAATCAAGCAACCTAACATGTATTTTAAACCATAAAGGTTTATGTACACCCTAACATGTACCCCAAACCTACCCCAAATGCATGCCCTAACATGTACCCTAATGTACCTTAAACCCAAACACTATCTTAACATATTCCCTAACATGTACCCCACCATACACCCTAACTCTGAACCCATACTCACATCTTAACATGTGCCTTAGCTCACACTCATACTCATACCCTAAGACATACCCTAAGCAACTCAGCAATCTTATGCCTCACCCTAAACCAGCTGCTAACCCAAATCCATAACTGTTTGACTAACACTTTCTACAACTCCCCAAACCTACATTAACCCTTTACTAACAAATTACCTAATACTCACTTGTTCGATACCCACTCTGAAGACCACTCCATAACATATCCATCATCCTAACCCATCCCACAAAGTTCTTCCTTGCACATTCCCAAACTAACTCTGAACCTAACTTTAACATATATTTTAACCTAACAGATTTCACAATAGCATTCTAATACATTACACATACTCTAGACACTAACACATATGGTTTAAAATAGCCTAACAATATACTCTATAAACCATACACATAACTTTTCATGTACCCTGAATGTACCCTAGCATACTCTAACCCTGACCTTAACATATACCCTAACATGTACTCTAACAAGCACTCTGACACATACTCTAAAAAACTGTAACCCTAACCCACATCCAAACATGTACTCTAATACAAGCTCTAAACACTTACATATATCCTACAAGTACTCTAACGTGTACTTCAAGTATTACCTGTACCCTAAAGTGTGCACAACACAGGTAACCTTACATATACCCCAAATGTATAAGTACCCAAACATGTACTCTATAAACCTAACCTTAGCCTTACCCATTCCATAATCCAAATGCTAATCCCTTCCATAACTCCTAACTTCACCAGATCCCTAACCCATTCTCTAACCAATCCATTATCATACGGTAATATTGATCCTAACACTAACTTAGCTCTTCATAAAAACCTGCTCTGTTTGGTTAATCGAAAACCCAGCACCTGATCTAACCTATTTCTGATCCATAACAAAAAATTTAATTCTAACTTCCACCCTGAGTAGCCCTAAAACACCCAAACTTAACTCTGCCCTTAGCATCAACAACCCTACACCTATAACAAATTCCTCAACAATTCTTCCATAACCTTATGCCTCTCATAGCTTTGGGAAGTTGGTCAAAGCTCTTGAATGTGTTAGGTACACACCTAGTGAATGGATTTGAGTTAGCTCACAACTCAGGATAGAGGGCAGGGTTGGGGCCTAGAGTCATCAAAGTTGTTCTGACAAGTAACAACTTACCAAGCAGGCAGGAGTAGGCCTCCCTTCCTCACAAATGCCTTCACCCCTTCTCCAGGTACCATAAGCACAGATGAAAGCATGGTAGAGATGAGGATGGAAGCCTAAGTTAGGACTCAGTCTGCCAAATCATACATTGAGTTATAGAGCAAGATTCTACATGCATAATTCAAAGTGTGTGAACTCTCCCCAGTTTCTCCTGACACTCAGTACATTTTCTCCTCAAAGTGCCTACAGGCAGAGGAAGGCAACCAGCAACAAAGGCTAGGCATCCAGGAGCCCTGTCACAGACAAGGGGGACCTGGTATGTATGACAAGGAAAAGAAAAAGGCTAGGTTATGCCTTCTGCTTCCTTCAAAAAATCCTTATCAGAATGTTGACATGACTCCAGTCTACAGGAACTGATTGGCTTCTAAGGCATAAAATGGAGAGCTTAGTGTTGAGGTGTTGCCCTAGCCTGTGAAGAGCCCTGAACCTATGATCAACAAAGCAAATTGAAATACCTTGGAATGCCTGACAAAATGTAAGGTGTATGTAATGAAAACATAAACATGTGTCACACATCCTCTCACCCCCTAACCACCATACCTTATGCAGGACATAGCTGAACGCTCAGTAAAGACTTGGTGCCATGGATACACGCCTGGGATGAGCCTAATGTGCTCAAATTTGTTCTGACAGGTATCAACTTACCGAGGCTTCACCTCCTTCTCCAGGCCCAAGTTTGATCATGAAAGTATAGATGAAAACTTGATGCAGACTCACAGAAACGCCAGCGGCGAGAGCAAGTTCTGATGGGATCTGATCCGTCCAGACCATCCCACGTTGGTCTATACACCATGAACCTATATTCACGATTCCAAGCTTCCAGGCTCTCCCCATTTTATCCTGACACTCTGCGTGTTTTCTTCTCAAAATGCCTATAGTCAGAGGAAGACAACATGCATCAAAGGCTGGAAATCATGGAAAACAAAGGCTAGAGAGCAAGAACCAGGGCCAAGAGCTGAGGCACTTGCCTAGCTTGTGGGAGGCCCTGGAACACAATACCACTAGAATTCACCGACAGTAAACTGAAACACCTTTGTGTACCTAGTAACGTGTAAGAGGGCTAGGAGCATGGCTTAGTGGCAGAGTGCTTGCTGGGATGCATGAAGCCCTGGGTTCAAATCCTAATACCACATACACAGAAAAATCTAGAAGTGGGGCTGTGGCTCAAGTGATAGAGTGCTAGCCCTGAGTGAAAGAGCTCAGGGACATTGCCCAGGCCCTGAGTTCAAGCCCCAGGACAGGCCAGAAAAATGTATTAAACACCTATATTATGAAAACAAAAATCTCTCTGTGCTGGTCCTGGGGCTTGAACTAGGGGGCCTGGGTGCTCTCCCTGAGTTGTTTTTGTTCAGTGCCAGTGCTGTACCACTTAAGCCACAGCTACACTTCTAGATGAGCCAGAATAGGAATTGGACATCCTTTAGAGCAGGCCTAGTCAGAGCTGGCTGAAACTGGAGCTGTTGCCAACAAGGGAAAGGCCCGGACATAGAGAAAGCCCAAACCAGGAGCTCAGGGAAAGCCCAGACCCAGGGAAGGATGAGACCTGGGGAAGGCCGAGACCCAAGGAAGGCCTGGACCCAGGGAAGGCCTGGGAAAGAACAGGACTCTGGGAAGGGATGGACGCAGGCAAGGCCCAGATTCAAGAAAAAAATGGGACTCAGGGAGGCCTGTACCCAGGGAAGCCCTGGACTCGGATATGTGTACTTGCTGCAGCCCAGACCCTGAGCTGTCAGCACAGATGTGCAGCCAACTACAGAGGCCTGGTGTGGTGCCTGCTTGGTGTGGGGACTGGTATAGGGCCTGGCGTGGGGCCTGGTATGGACCTGGTGTGGGGCCTGCATGCTGTGGGGCCTGCCTGGTGTGGGGCCTGGTGTGGAACCTGCCTGGTGTGGGGCCTGGTATGGGGCCTGCCTGGTGTGGGGCCTGGCGTGGGGCCTGCCTGGTGTGGGGCATGCTGTAAGGGCTGCCTGGTTTGGAGCTTGGTATGGGGCCTGGTGTGGGGCCTGATATGGGGCCTGGCATGGGGCCTGGTGTGGGGCCTGCCTAGTGTAGGGCCTGTTGTGGGACCTGATGTAGGGCTTGGTGTGGGGCCTGGTGTGGGACCTGCCTGGTGTGGGGCCTGGCGTGGGGCCTGGTATGGGACCTGGTGTGGGACCTGCCTGGTGTGGGGCATGCCTGGTATGGAGCCTGGCATGGGGGCTGCCTGGTGTGGGGCCTGATATGGGGCCTGGCATGGGGCCTGGTGTGGGGCCTGCCTAGTGTAGGGCCTGTTGTGGGACCTGATGTAGGGCTTGGTGTGGGGCCTGGTGTGGGACCTGCCTGGTGTGGGGCCTGGCGTGGGGCCTGGTATGGGACCTGGTGTGGGACCTGCCTGGTGTGGGGCATGCCTGGTATGGAGCCTGGCATGGGGGCTGCCTGGTGTGGGGACTGGTATTGGACCTGGTGTGGGGCCTGCCTGGTGTGGGGTCTGGTGTGGGACCTGCCTGGTGTGAAGCCTGCCTGGTGTGGAGCATGGTATGGGGCCTGGCGTGGGGACTGCCTGGTATGGGGCCTGGTGTGGGGCCTGGTATGGGGCCTGGTATGGGGCCTGGCATGGGCCTGGTGTGGGGCCTATTGTGGGACCTGCCTGGTGTGGGGCATGCCTGGCATGGGGGCTGCCTGGTGTGGGGCGTGATGTGGGACCTGCCTGGTATGAGGCCTGGTGTGGGTCCTGCCTGGGGTGGGGCCTAGTGTGAGGCCTGCCTGGTGTGGTGCCTGTTGTGGAGCCTGGCATGGAGCCTGGCGTGGGGCCTGGCGTGGGGCATGGTGTGGGACCTGCCTGGTGTGAGGCCTGGCGTAGGGCCTGCCTGGTGTGGGGAGTGCTTGATATGGGGCCTGGTTTGGGGCCTGCCTGGTGTGGGGCCTGCTTGATATGGGGCCTGATTTGGGGCATGCCTGGTGTGGGGCCTGCTTGATATGGGGCCTGGTTTGGGGCCTGCCTGGTGTGGGGCCTGCCTGGTGTGGGGCCTGCCTGGTGTGGAGCCTGCCTGTGTGGGGCCTGGTATGGGACCTGCTTGGGGTTGGGCCTGGCATGGGGCCTGGTTAGGGGCCTGCTTGGTGTGGGGCCTGGTGTGGGACCTGCCTGGTATGAGGTCTGGTGTAGTGCCTGCCTAGTATGAGGCCTGCCGATGTGGGGCCTGTCTGGTGTGGGGCATGGTGTGAGGCTTGCCCAGTGCGGGGTATGGTGTAGGACCTGCCTGGTTTGAGTCCTGCCTGGTGTGGGGCCTGATGTGGGGCCTGCCTGGTGTGGGGCCTGCTTGATATGGGGCCTGATTTGGGGCATGCCTGGTGTGGGGCCTGCTTGATATGGGGCCTGGTTTGGGGCCTGCCTGGTGTGGGGCCTGCCTGGTGTGGGGCCTGCCTGGTGTGGAGCCTGCCTGTGTGGGGCCTGGTATGGGACCTGCTTGGGGTTGGGCCTGGCATGGGGCCTGGTTAGGGGCCTGCTTGGTGTGGGGCCTGGTGTGGGACCTGCCTGGTATGAGGTCTGGTGTAGTGCCTGCCTAGTATGAGGCCTGCCGATGTGGGGCCTGTCTGGTGTGGGGCATGGTGTGAGGCTTGCCCAGTGCGGGGTATGGTGTAGGACCTGCCTGGTTTGAGTCCTGCCTGGTGTGGGGCCTGATGTGGGGCCTGCCTGGTGCAGGGCCTGCTTGGTGTGGGGCCTGCCTGGTGTGGGGCCTGGTGTGGGACCTGGCATGGGGCCCGGTGTGGGGCCTGCCTGGTGTGGGGCCTGCCTGGTGTGGGTCCTGCCTGGCGTGGGGCCTGCCTGTTGTGGGGCCTGATGTGGGACCTAACTGGTGTGAGGCCTGCCCGGTGAGGGGCATTGTGTGGGGCTTGCCCGGTGTGGGGCAGGGTGTGGGGCCTGCCTGGTGTGAGTCCTGCCTGGTGTGGGGCCTGATGTGGGGCCTGCCTGGTGCGGGGCCTGCCTGGTGCGGGGCCTGCATGGTGTGGGGCCTGGCGTGGAGCCTGCCTGGTATGGGGCCTGCCTGGTATGGGGCCTGCCTGGCGTGGGGCCTGGTGTGGGGCCTGCTTGGTGCGGGGCCTGCTTGGTGTGGGGCCTGCTTGGTGTGGGGCCTGCCTGGTGTGGGGACTGGTGTGAAGCCTGGCGTGGGGCCGGGTGGGAGCCTGCCTGGTGTTGGGCCTACTTGGTGTGGGGCCTACTTGGTGTGGGGCCTGCCTGGTGTGAGGCCTGGTGTGGGGCCTGGTGTGGGGCATGGTGTGGAACCTGCTTGATCTGGGGTGTGCCTGGAGTGGGGCCTGCTATGGGGCCTCCCTGGCGTGGGGCCTCCCTGGCGTGGGGCCTGCCTGGTTTAGGGCCTGCCTGGTGTAGAGCCTGCCTGCCGTGGGGCCTGGCTTCATCGAAGTCACCTCAGAATGTGCTCAAATGACACACGGGGAGAGACAAGCCACACTGCTTCACACACTTCTACAGGCACCCGCACCCAGGCCTGGGCCTAGACAGCTCCGGACGCCTGGCTCAGGGCCTGGCCGCACCAGTCACCTCAGAATGTGCACAAATGACACACCGGGAGAGACAAGCCGCACGGTTCCACCCTGTGCCCCACCAGCACCACCCCAGGCCCCCTCTGCACCTGGCTGGAGGCCGCTCATCCTCCGCTCAGCTCCGCTGGTCCTCCACAGTCGCCTCACGGTCCGCTCAGGGCCCTGCGTCCCGCCTTCTCCACAGACAAGCTGACCGCGCAGAGCCCGCGTTCCTCCAGGTGCTTCCCCCAAGAAAAGCCGCAGGTACCTGACAGGACTAGCGTCGGAAGCCCAGCCCACCACAAGACCACAGTGCGCCCGCCCAGCTCCGTAGGCCCCCACGCCACAGCGCACTCAGAGGAAGGAGCTGCTAGGGTCTGCCGCCTCAGACAGAACCCACCCAAACTAGTCCAGCCCTCTGGCCCGCCCCCCCCCACCGCTCACTTCCTCTCTCCTGCCCCTCATCTGCTCTGCCCCACAAGCCCCGCCCATACCTTCTCACTCCCAATCTAGTTCTGCACTTCCCAGGCTCTGTCCCCGAAGCCCCGCCCCTGGACTATCACTTCCTCTCTCTAGCCCCGCCCCTCCCCCTCACCTGCACAAGCCCCACCCAGGGCTGGGCTCACCACAGGCGACTCCATTCCAGGCTGGGCTGGCGGTAGGCACCGGCCACGAAGCTCCGTGGCAGCCTCAGGGCGTGCTGCACGGCCCTATGGACCTGGAAGCAGGAAATCGCCCGCAGGAACCAGCCTCTGTGTCAGCACAGCCTGGGGCTCTGGGGTAGGGTCAGGGTCACCAGCATGGAGTCAGGCCAGTGTCTGCAAGTCAGGAACCCTGCAGTAGCCCTGCGGTAGTTCCCAGGGCCCGCCCTGTCCTGCAAAGCCCCATAGGCTCCTCCCTGCTCCTGCAAAGCTCCGCTGGCTCCGCCCCACTCTCCACAGGCTCCTCCCTGATCCGGCAGAGCTCTGCAGGCCCCGCCCTGCTCCTGCAAAGCACAGCTGGCTCCTTCCTGCTCCCCATAGGCCCCGCCCTGCTCCTGCACAGCCAGAAGACCCCGCCCCACTCCACAGGCCACACCCTGGTTCCTGCAGAGGCCCCGCCCTCCCTGCACCTAGAGCCGACCCAGCAGCAGGCAGCCGACCAATGGTGGTGGGCCAGCGCTGCAGGATACGCTGGTGATGGGCATGGGAATCCGCAGCCGCGGGGCCCAGGGCCAATCTCGGGGGAGGAGTGGTAGAGGGGGAGGAGGAAGTTAGGTGAGTGCCCGTGGGCGGGGCCAAAGGGGTGGGCTGTGGGGCGGGGCCGGGATTTCCCGCCAAGGCCCTCTCGGTGGCGGCAGTGCTTGTGAGGCATGGAGGCCTGAGGCCTAGTGTGTGACCTGGTGGGGGGCCTGGTGTGGGACCTGCCTGCTAGGAGGCCTGCCTGTTGTGGGGCCTGTCTGGTGTGAGGCCTGCCTGCTATGAGGCCTGCCTGCTATGAGGCCTGCCTGTTGTGGGGCCTGTCTGGTGTGGGACCTGCATGCTATGAGGCCTGCCTGTGGTGGGGCCTGTCTGGTGTGAGGCCTGCCTGGTGTGGGGCCTGCTTGGTCTGGGATGTGCCTGGAGTGGGGCCTGGTGTGGGGCCTCCCTGCCGTGGGGCCTGGCTTCATCAAAGGCACCTCAGAATGTGCTCAAATGACACATCGGGAGAGGCAGGCTGCACTTCACACACTTCCACAGACACCCGCACCCAGGCCTGGGCCTACACAGCTCCAGACGCCTGGCTCAGGGCCTGGCCGCACTGAAGTCACCTCAATGTGCACAAATGACACACCGGGAGAGACAGGCTGCACTGCTGCACCCTGTGCCCGACCAGCACCACCCCAGGCCCCGTCCACACCTGGCCGGAGGCCGCTCGTCCTCCGCGGTCGCCTCAAGGTCTGCTCAGGGCCCCGTGTCCCACCTTCTCCACAGACAAGCTGACCGTGCAGAGCCCGCGCCCACGTCCTCCAGGCACTTCCCCAGGCGAAAAGCCGCCGGCGCCTGACAGGACCGGGTCAGAAGTCCAGCCCGCCTCAGAGCCGCCCACGCGTCTGCCGCCTCAGACAGAACCTGCCCAAACTAGTCCAGCCCTCCGGCCCGCCCCCGCACCGCTCACTTCCTCTCTCCTGCCCCGCCCCTCACGTGCTCTGCCCCACAAGCCCCGCCCATACCCTGCTCACTCCCAATCTAATTCCGCCCTTCCCAGGCTCTGTCCCCGAAGCCCCGCCCCTGGACTATCACTTCCTCTCTCTAGCCCCGCCCCTCCCTCCCTCTCCCGCACAAGCCCCGCCCAGGGCTGGGCTCACCCCGGGCGGCTCCCTTCCAGGCTGGGCTGGTGGTGGGCACCAGCCGCGAAGCTCCGTGGTGGCCTCAGGGCGTGCTGCACGGCCCTATGGGCCTGGAAGCAGGGACTCACCTGCAGGAACCAGCCTCTGAGTCAGCACAGCCCGGGGCTCCGGGGGAGGGTCCAGGTCACCAGCATGGAGTCGGCCCCGCAGTAGCCCTGCAGTAGCTTCCCGCCCTGCCCCGCTCCTGCAAAGCCCCGCAGGGCCCGCCCTGCTCCCGCCTGCCCTGCTCCTGCAAAGCGCCGCTGGCTCCGCCCCACTCCCCACAGGCCCCGCCCTGCTCCCGGCCCCGCCCTGCTCCTGCAAAGCCCCGCAGGGCCCGCCCTGCTCCCGCCTGCCCTGCTCCTGCAAAGCCCTGCAGGCCCCGCCCCACTCCCCGCAGGCCCCGCCCTGCTCCCGGCCCCGCCCTGCTCCTGCAAAGCCCCGCAGGCCCTGCCCTGCTCCCGCCTGCCCTGCTCCTGCAAAGCCCTGCAGGCCCCACCCCACTCCCCGCAGGCCCCGCCCTGCTCCCGCCTGCCCTGCTCCTGCAAAGCTCCGCTGGCTCCGCCCCACTCCCCACAGGCCCTGCCCTGCTCCCCGCCCACCCTGCTCCTGCAAAGCTCTGCTGGCTCCACCTCACTTCCCACAGGCCCCCCCCCCTCCAGCAGAGCCCCGCAGGCTCCGCCCTGCTCCTCACAAGCCCTACCCTGCTCCTGCAAAGCACCGCAGGCCCCGCCCTGCTCCCGGCCCCGCCCTGCCCCTGCAAAGCTCCACTGGCTCCACCCCGCTCCCCACAGGCCCCGCCCTGCTCCTGCAAAGCTCCACTGGCTCCACCCTGCTCCCCACAGGCCCCGCCCTGGTCTGGCAGAGCCCCGCAGGCGCCGCCCTGCTCCCTGTCCCACCTTGGTCCTACAGAGCCCTGCAGGCCCTGCCCTGCTCCCGGCCCCGCCCTGTTCCTGCAAAGCCCCGCAGGCCCTGCCCTGCTCCTGCACAGTCGAAGACCCCGCCTCACGCCGCAGGCCACGTCCTGGTCCCCACAGAGGCCCTGCCCGCCCTGAGCCAAGAGGTGACCCAGCAGCAGGCAGCCGACCAATGGTAGCGGGCCAGTGCTGCAGGCTGTGTTGGTGATGGTCATGGGAGTCCGCAGCCGAGAAGCCCAGTCCAATCTCGGGGGAGGAGTGGCAGAGGGGGAGGAGGAGGTTAGGCGAGCGCCCGTGGGGGGGGCCAGAGGGGTGGGCTGCGGGGCGGGGCCGGGATTTCCCGCAAAGCCCCTCTATGTGGCAGCAGTGCTTGTGAGGCTTGGAGACATGGGTGTGGCACGCAGGCAGGGCCTGGATTTCCTGGGGAGGGGAGGGGCCTGAGGGGGCGGGGATGTGGGGAGGGGCTTGTGGGGCGGGGCGGGGCTAGGAGTTCCCGGGCCTGGTAGCCCGGGCAGTGCAGCGGCAGTGGCGGGAAGGCGGAGGTGCCAGGGTCCAAGGGTGGAGCACTGGACGGGCCGGCACCGCCTGGGTTCGGGACCCTGCAGGAAAAAAGAGAAAAGAAAAGCACAAAAAAGTCCCGAACCCGCGTGATCCGACCCATACTGGAACTCAGCACACCCGTGGGGGGGAGGAGTCTGCGCCTGTGCAAGGGGGAGGGGAGGGGAGGGGTACTGGGGTCAGGAGGAGGGCTCAGGTGGAGGAGGGCTCAGATGGAGGAGGGATCAGATGGAGGAGGGCTCAGGTGGAGGAGGGATCAGGTGGAGGAGGGATCAGATGGAGGAGGGCTCAGGTGGAGGAGTCAGATGGAGGAGGAGTCAGATGGAGGAGGGTTCAGGTGGAGGGAGGTCAGGTGGAGGAGGGCTCAGGTGGAGGAGGGCTCAGGTGGAGGAGTCAGATGGAGGAGGAGTCAGATGGAGGAGGGGGTCAGGTGGAGGGAGGTCAGGTGGAGGAGGGCTCGGGTGGAGGAGTCAGATGGAGGAGGGTTCAGGTGGAGGAGTCAGATGGAGGAGGAGTCAGATGGAGGAGGGAGTCAGGTGGAGGGAGGTCAGGTGAGGGAGAGATCAGGTGGAGGAGGGCTTGGGTGGAGGAGTCAGATGGAGGAGGGCTCAGGTGGAGGAGGGATCAGGTGGAGGAGGGATCAGATGGAGGAGGGTTCAGGTGGAGGGGGTTCAGGTGGAGGGGGGTCAGGTGGAGGGGGACAGGTGGAGGGGGTCAGGAGGAGGGGTCAGGAGATGGGGGTCAGGTGGACAGTGGATGGTAGAAGGGGGCAGGATCCCCTCCTCTGAGCCCAGGGGCGTTTAGGGACAGGGATGAGTGGCTGTGGGGTGGTCAGACCTTGAGGACAAGGGACCGGGCAGGGGCTGAGATCAAAGGTGGCAGCAGAGATGCCTCCTAGACCTAGGGGACATGGTCTCCTGGGGTTCAGGTCTCCTAGACCTGAGGGTCAAGGTCTCCTGGAGGTCAGGGTCTTTCTGGGGTTTCATCAATGTTCCTGGGACTTCTTCAGTGGCCTGAGGTCTGGAGTCAGTGTCTGCCCAAAGAGCAGCAAAGGCTAAGAGTGGGTACAGCAGGTGGCTGGCATGTGGCATGTGCTGGGGACCCAACCCTGCACCTCAGGCTGCCCAGGATTCCTCCCAGGTGACAGCTGCTGGGTATGTGTGGGGGTGGGGGAGGGTGTCCCCTCCCATGAGTGTCCCCATGGAGGGCCTGAGTGCAGAGTGTCCCCACAGTGGACCTGAGTGCTATCCCCATGGTGACTGAGTGCTGAGTGTCCCCACAGTGAGCCTGCGTGCTGAGTGTCCCTGTGATGGCTGAGTGTTCCCATGGAGGGCCTGACTGCTGAGTGTCCCCACAGTGGGCTTGAGTGCTGTCCCTGTGGTGGCTGAGTGCTGAGTGTCAGCCTGCATGCTGAGTGTCCCTGTGATGGCTGAGTGTTCCCACGGAGGGCCTGACTGCTGAGTGTCCCCACAGTGGGCCTGAGTGCTGTCCCTGTGGTGGCTGAGTGCTGAGTGTCCCCACAGTGAGCCTGAGTGCTGAGGCACCCTTACATACACCCGAACACCAACATCTTTCATAATGGATACCCTAACATGTACCCTTCATATATACCATAACACATACCTAAACCCTAACACATACCCTAACTGTAACACAAACCCTGCCACATACTATAAATTTTACCTTACCCTAATACGTACCATAACATACACTCTAAACACTAACATATATCATAGCAGTTACTCTTATGTGAACTTTGAACCATACAGTTACTCTTACATATACCCTAGCATGTACCCCAAACACTCTAATGTATACCCTAACCAAAGATAAAAATTAAAAGATATTCTAACATGTACCCTAGACATAACATGTACCCTAACCACTGTCACATACTGTAAATCTTACATATACCCTAACAAGTACCCTAAACTTATGCAAACACACATCCTAACATGTTGCCTAACCGAAATCATAACCATAACCCTGATACATGCCCAAACATGTTTCCTAAATCTAACACATTAATGTGTCTCCTAACAAGTACTCTATCATGTATTATGTCATACATGTACCAGTATATTTACCCTAACATGTGCCAAACATACCATGTATCCTAGTATGTACTCAAAACACTTACTCATATCCTAACAAGTACTCTAATATGTACTCAAAACCATACAAGAACCCTTACATGCACCATAACATGTATCCCAGAGTAAACTAATATACACCAATATGTGTCCTAGCTTTAACATGTATCTTAACCGTAACAGATTTCCCAATAGTATTTTCACTCTAACACACTAAACATGCTCTAGACACTAACACATATGGTAACAAGAACCCTAACATATACTCTATAACTCATACAGGTAACCCTTACATGTAGCCTGAATGTACACTAACATACTCTAACCAAAACCCTAATCCTGACCTTAACATATACCCTAACATGTACCCTAGCCACTAACACGTGCTCTAACAAGCATCCTAACCCATACCCTAATAAATACACGTGCCCATACATGTACTCTGACATGTACCTCCAACATACCTTAACATGTTCCTTAACCCTAAGATATACCCCAGTGGGTACCCCCAATGTACCATAACACATATCCTAACATGTGCTCTAACCCTAACAGTAACCCTAACCCTACCCCAATCGAGTACCCTAACTTTAACACATTCTGTAACATACCCTAATGTGTGCTCTAACACTAACCCAGACCATAATGCCAACAAATCCCTTATCAATTATCCTAACTCCAACATATACCCTAACACGTACCCCAACACATACCCTGACACATATCCTATCACATAACCGAAAACATAACAGATATATTAACAAAATGTACTGTACAGTTACCCTTACATGTACCCTAACTCATACCTTACTTAACACAAAAACTAACCCAAACCTTAATACCCTTACACATGCCCTAAGGCAAATGCCAACATGTATACTAATGTGTACCTTAACCACTAATACATACAATAACAATACCCTAACATATACAGATACCCTCACATGCACCCTAACATGTACCCAAGTGAACCCTAACACTAACTGAAACTCCAGCCCTAAGTAATACCCTAATACATGCCCTAACCATAACACATACCCTACCCATGTACCCTAACACATCATCTAAACCTATATCCTAATTAGTTCCCTAGAACATACTCAAAACCATGCAGGTACCCTTACAAGCACTCTAACCCCAAATGTAATCTAATATATTCCCTAACACATGTGTTAACATTAACAAAACCATAAACCTTATACCCTAAAACACGTCCTAAACCTAACACATACCCATCACATATCTTAACATGAACCATTAACATTAGCACATATCTTGATATGTAGCCTAACTATGAACACATACTCTAAATGATACATGTGCCTAACATGTACTCCAAATGTAAGGCATAATGGTAGCCTAGAACTTGCCATGACCATAACATGTATCCTGACATGTTCTCTAACATATATACATACCCTATCTCTGACCCATACTAACCCCCTAATTTGTAACCTAACCATAACCCATACCTTGACATGTTCCATAACTAACACATATCTTAACATGTACCTTAAAATGTGCTCTAACCTTAAAATATAATTTCAACATTAACATGTATCCTAACAAGCACCCTAACAGTACTCAAAAACACCTTACATGTACCCCCAAATGCACCCTAACAAATACTCTAACATGCTTTAACCCTAACAGGTACCTTAACGCTATCATTTCCTACACTACCATGTACTCTAAATCATAGCAATACCCTTACATGCCCTGTAACATGTACCCCAAACCTACCCCAATGCATGCCCTAACATGTATGCCAAAACCTAACACCCTAACATGCACCTTAAACCCAAACACTATCTTAATGTGTTCCCTAACATGTACCCCACCATATACCCTAACTCTGACCCACACTCACATCCTAGCATGTGCCCTAACCCAACTCATACCCTAATATGTACCCCAAGCTACTCACCAATCTTATGTCTCACTCTAAACCATCTACAAACCCCAATCCATACATAACTGCACACCTAACACTTTCTGCAATCCTACCCTAACAAGTTCCCTAATCCTCACCTGTTCCATAATCAACTTTGAAGACTACTCCATATCCATACCATATCCATAACCCCAACCCATCCCACAGAGTTCTTCCTCACACATTCCCTAACCCGAAACCTTTCCTGGACCCTTATTCTAACATTTCCTCAAGTGCATCCCCAACATCACCCTTTGTCTACCATATTCCCTACACCCTTTCCTGACCTTAAGCCTGATCTATTCCCATAATCCAAATGCTAGCCCTAACCTCACCAGATCAATAACCTTAACCTATAATCCTAACACTGACAATGACCCTGACTCTGACCCTAACCCACAACCCTAACCCATACCCTAGCACATGCTCCAACATGTACCCTATCAGTTATCCTACTACATACCTTTACTCTAAAACCCTAAACTGTAACACATACCCTAATAAGTACCCTAACAAATATAGTAAACAGTGTCACATTCTATCAAGTACCCTAACAAGTACTGTAAACCATACAGGTACATTTACATACACCCTATCATCTACCTCGAATTCACCTTACCACATACCCTAACACTTGCCCTTAACCATGGAGGACACTGGGTGCAATGAGGGCTGCTTCTCACCAGAGGGCGCTCTAGGTATGCACACTGTCCTCCTCACACCCAGGGGGTGCAGTGACCACTGCTTCCCACCAGAGGGCGCTCTAGGTGTGTGCACTATCCTCCTCAGGACCCCGGGGCCTCCCACAAGCTCCACCCCTGGCCCGCTCACTTCTCCTTTGGCACACCCCTCTAGGCTTGCATACTGTCCTCCTCCTCTCAAGACCTGGGGTACATTAAGGGCTGATTCCCACCAGAGGGTGCACTAGGCAGGTGAGCTCTTGCTGCTCTCCTCAGGACCCAAGGTGCAGTGAGAGCTGATTCCCACCAGAGGCTGCTCTAGGTGTGTGTATTGTCCTCTTCTCAGGACCAGGGGTGCAATGAGGGCTGTTTCCCACCAGAGGGTGCTCTAGGCATGCTCACCGTCATCCTTTCCTCAAGACCAAGGGGTGCAGTGAGTGCTGATTCCCACCAGATAGTGCTCTAGGGGTGTGTGTGCGCTGTCCTCTTCTTCTCAGGTCCAGGAGTTGCAGTGACCACTTATTCCCACCAGATGGTGTTCTAGCTGTGTACACGATCCTCCTCTTCTCAGGTCCAGGGGATGCAGTGACCAATGCTTCCCACCAGATGGTGCTCTAGCTGTGTACATGATCCTCCTCATCTCCGGACCAGAGGGGGTGCATTGACCACTGCTTGCCACCAGATGGTGCTCTAGGTATGCACACTGTCCTCAGGACCCTTGGCGTCCCACAAGCCCCACCCCTGGACCACTCTCTTCCTGCTCCTGCCCCACCCCTGCAGAGCTCCACTCCTCCTAGCCTGTAGCTGCAGCTACCTCTGCCCAGGACACTGTAAAACTTGAAGCCCTGATGAAGTGTCCCAAAGCCTCAGTGCCAAAGACAGACTAGCCTCTGTTTGGTCCTGCTGCAAACTGTAGTGTCCGAACCCCAGAGCAGTCTTGATCCAGTGTTATGGGGAAAAGAGCCCACCGCTCAGCCTCACGTAAAAAAAATGGCTTTATTGAGGAAGTGGAGAGCTAACCGGCCAGGGACACAGCACAGACTCAGGAGCTGAAACTGCAACCCCGAACAACCACAAGCTAGGGTTTTTGAAGGCAACATCCATGTGGTCCAGCCTGGCCATGCACAGGTGGCCAACGGGATTGTAACACTACATAAGGGTTGCATGTTTATGTCCGTGGCCAGTGGGTTACAGTCCCACTTCTAAGAACTTTTGGAACTAACCTATCCTTCTGGCTTGAATTTGCGGGCAAATTTGGGGTCCCCACACAAAGCAGGTGAATATTCTTACTCTCGGGGTTTGTATATTCTGGAAACATGATGTCATATGCCACTGCATCCTTGAAGCTGGGGGCTGTTACAAAGACAGCTACAGGAGCTTTATTACAGAGATAGCTGCAGGAGGATACACAATGTGCACACCGAGGCATCGGCTCCCTTGAAGCAGGAGGCAATCGATCACGGGGTGGGATGCACAACGTTGCACGGCAGGCACTGCTCTAATTGGGAAGGCTATGACATAGGGCGTAAGTCCGTGTGAAATATGTTTTAAGGTCTCCCTTCATGGCCTCTCTTTGTTTTTAGTAAAGGGTCAACTTCTCTGCTTAGTTTTCCTCACTCAGTCTGGGACCTTAACAGTCTAGGAGACCCTTCGCCCTACACCAGCTCTCACTGAATTCTCAGTGTCAGCTCAAGCCAGCAGTCAGGGCCAGCAGTGATCTGCTGGGTGCCCAGGAAGGAGATGGGCCCCAGAGGAGCCACGGGTCAACAGGGAGTAGAGGCTGCCAGCAGAGGCAGGAACATTGTAATGGATTGTGTTCCCAAAGTTCATAGATGGACGCTCTCATCACCCACTACCTATGATTGTGACCTTATATGGAAATGGGCTCTTGGCAGGTGATCAACTTCAGTTCTTGTTAGGGTCATCCCTAACCCACTATTATTGTGCCCCTAAAAGGGAGAAATTGGGTCCCAGAAATGCACACAGGGATGATACTCTGTAGAGACTTCACTCTGCTCTCACAGCTTTAGAAACTGAGAGAAGACCATGCCTTGTACCTCCTGGGGGGAATGTGGCCCAGAAGACACTGATTCCATGCCACTGGACTTCAAAACCACCCAGTCTGTAATGGTGTGTCAGAGCAAACCTAGGGAAATAACACAAATATTCTGCTCTTTCCACATTATTTTTTGTTGGTTGTGGGGCCTGAACTCTGGGTCTGAGTGCTGAGCTCTTCGGCTCAAGGCTAGCATTCTACCACTTAAGCCACAGTGCTACTTCCAGCCTTTTCTGCTTATGTGGTGCTGAGAAATGGAACCCAGAACCTCATGCATGCATGAGCCACCTTCCCAGCCCTCCATACTCTTTTCTCCTCCTCTCCCCTGGAGATCCCCCTGGAGGTATCTAGGGATATGTTTGCTTGCTTCCCTCGGGAGCTAGTGACACTCAAACGGCCATATTACCCAGCAGTTCTGGGTACAGGCAGCCCTGAAATCTGTTCCTGGATTGGTTTACCATTTCAGGATAGGAGGAGTCTGTGTGGAGGGCCCTCCTCAGCTCTGGACCCCAGTTAACAATGAGCTACACTATAAGGCCACACAAAGGGCAGCCATCCTCCAGAGCTTTACCCTATCGTGGATGAGTCCTATGAGCTCTGGCAGAGAGTAGGCAGCCAGGGGACCTGACGTGGATGTATGTGCCCCAAGGTGCTTGGTTCTTTTTTTTTTTGTCAGTCATGGGGCTTGAACTCTGGGCTTGGGCGCTGTCCCTCAGCTCTTCAACTCTAGGCTGGCACTCTACTGCTTGAGCTACAGCGCCACTTCTGGTTTTCTGGTGGTTTACTGGAGACAAGAGCCTCACGGTCTTTCTTGCCCGGGCTGGCTTTGAACCACGATCCTCAGATCTCAGCCTCCTGAGTAGCTAGAATTACAGGCGTGAGCCACCAGTGCCCGGGTTAGGTGCTTGGTTCTTACAGGGACTCTTACCTGATGAGAACAGGATAGGGTCCTGCCAGGTAGTGACTTCCTTAAGGAAGGATGATGGAGGGACTGCACCCAGTCAGAAGCCCCTGGCGTTATTTGTCCAGGTTGTACAAAGCCATCAGTCATGAATGGTTCTCAACCAGGGAGGTTTGCTCCCCAGTTGATACTGGCAATTTAGGTAGACATGGCTGCTCTTCAGGCCTGGCCAGGCATTGCTGACACCTAGCGGTCAGAGTTGGGAATGCAGGTAAACATCCTGCCTCCACCAGCACAATCTAGGACAGCACATAATGGCCTCATAAACCGTGTGAATTTTGTAACCACCAATGTGTGATAAACTGAGTTAAATCTACATATTGTGGTGTGTCACTTCTACTAGCTATCTTAACTTTCCAGTCTCATATCTCTCTACTATTCTCAGTCTACTTTAATAATCTTGAACACATTTTACTATCTCTTGCATTGCAATTATTATTCTTACATTGACAGCCTGTGAAGCTGCTGTGGGTTTGGCATTATTACTATTATTGTTGCTGTTGTTATTGTTATTATTATTATTGTTGCCGGTCCTGGGGCTTGAACTCAGGGTCTGGACTCTGTCCCTGAGCCTCTCTGTGCTCAAGGCTAGAGCTCTATCACTTGAACCTCAGTGCCACTTCCAGCTTTTTCTGTTTATATATACTGAGGACCCAAATGCAGGGCTTCATGCATGCTACACAAGCACTCTACCATTAAGGCACATTCCCAGCCCTGGCAATATATATATATATGATTAAGTGATTACATAAATTTTACAACTTTCACTTAAAGTCACAAACACATTTTAACCTTCACAAGGCAAATTGTCATTATCATGGTCTATAAAGTTTGTGAATTCTATAAGCTTTGACAATACAACTATTTCTTCCACATCGGGTAATATGTACCTTTCCTTTTGCTTAGTGTAAGCTGTTCCCTCTTTCCCTCTCATTCCCTCCCTCCCACCACTGCCCTTGAGTTGCTTAGTTCATTTTCATTAGTGTCCAGTGCAGCTGATGGGCCCCTCTGTTGTATATTTTCCCGTTTCCCTCTGATTCTATGTCCCTCCTAGCTTCCCTCAGATGTACACACACACACACACACACACACATCTATCTATCTATATCTATCTATCTAGAAATAGATATAGATATACCATATATGAAGTCAAGAACATGGAGTCATTTAGAAATGATATGACAAATTAAGTAGAGGTCCTTTGTTTCTTGAGTTCTGTTTACTTTGTCATATCTCCTTGCATTTTGAATTTAATTTGCACATATCAGGGAGACCATGTGCCATTTGTCATTCTGATCTTGGCTTACCTCACTCAAAATGATTTGTTCTAGAGCTGGGAAAGTGGCTCAGTGGTAGAGTGCTTGCCTTGCATGCATGAGGGCCTGGGTTCGATCCCTCAGCACCACATAAGAAAAAAGAAAAAAGCCGGAAGTGGCGCTGTGGCTCAAGTGGTAGAGAGCTGGCCTTGAGCTGAAGAGCTGAGGGACAGCACCCAGGCCCAGAGTTCAGGCCTCACGACCGGGTCCTGAGGAGGACAGTGTGCACACCGAGCACGGCCTCTGAGAGGAGTCAGTGCTCAAGGAACCCTCAGACCCCACCCAGCTTCCCAGCTGCACCCTGGTCCCACAGAGGCCCGCAGGCCCCGCCCCACCCCACATGCCCCACCATGTGCCGAGGGGCGACCCAGCAGCGCAGGCAGCCCAGCAACCTGTGTGCAGGGGCGAGGGGAGGGGTACTAGAGTCAGGAGGAGGGGTCAGGTGGAGGGGTCGGGTGGGGGGTTCAAGAGGGGTCAGGTAGCCAAGCGCCGGTGGCTCACGTCTATAATCCTAGCTACTCAGGAGGCTGAGATCTGAGGATCACAGTTCAAAGCCAGCCGGGGCAGGAAAGACTGTGAGACTCTTATCAATAAACCACTCAGAAAACTGGAAGTGGCGCTGGGGCTCAAGTGGTAGAGTGCCAGCCTTGAGCTGAAGAGCTGAGGGACAGTGCCCAGGCCAAGTTCAAGCCCCACGACTGGCAAAAAAAAAAAAATAGAGGGCTCGGGTGGAGGAGGTCAAGTGGAAGGACAAGGTGGAGGAGGAATCAGGGGGAGGAGGGTTCAGATGGAGGGGTCAGATGGAGGAGAGATCAGGTGGAGGAGGTTAGGTGGAGGATGTCAGGTGGAGGAATCAGGTGGAGGAGGGGTCAGATGGAGGAGGGGTCAGGTGGAGGAGAGATCAGGTGGACGAGGTTAGGTAGAGGAGGGTTCAGGTGGAGGAGGTCAGGTAGAGGGGGTCAGGTGGAAGGGTCAGGTAGAGGAGAGTTCAGGTAGAGGGGGTCAGGTGGAGAGGTCAGGAGATGGGGGTCAGATGGACAGGGGATGGTAGAAGGGGGCAGGGTCCCCTCCTCTGAGCCCAGGGGTGTTTAGGGACAGGGACGAGTGGCCGTGGTACGATCAGAACTTGAGGGCAAGGGACCGGGCAGGGGCCGAGATCAAAGGCAGCGGCAGAGATGCCTCCTAGACCGAGGGGACAGGGTCTCCTAAACCTGGGGTCAGGGTCTCCTGGGGGACAGGGTCTGTCCCCTGGTTAGTATAACCCAAACTGTCCCCAGAACACCAAATGCAGCCTGGAATACAAAATCACCAACAGAAACACACTATTGTTGCCAACTGCTTTACATGCACAGTAACATTTAACCCTTCTATTTGTCTATATTATCAATTTTGATTGTTTACTGTTCATCATACATTCGGTATATAACGTAAGTTCTACTGATACCTATAAAAATATACTTTACTCTCAATGTTTGATGAGCTGTCCTTCCTGACGAAAGCATCCCCAAACGTGTTTTTCCTAAGGTGGTCTGTTATTGTTACATAAAAAGGTGATGACACAAATTCCACTCCTCTGTATGTTCTCTACTAACCAAGAAATGATAACATTCCTCCGACCACCCACATTCAAAAACTAACCTGGCCAGACACTGGTGGCTCACATCTGTAATCTCAGCTTCTCAGGAGGCTAAGATCTGAGGATTGCAGTTCAAAGCCAGCCTGGACAAGAAAGTCTATAATACACTCTTATCTCCAATTAACCCCAAAAAGCCAAAAGCAGAGCTGTGGCTTGAGTGGTAGTGTGCTACCCTTGAACAAAAATGCTACGGACAGCACCCAGGCCCTGACTTCAAGCCCAAGGACCAGTACCCACATGGACACACGTGTGCACGAGTGCACACACACACACACACAAGCTGGCAACAGTAGGCTATTTTGATTATAGTACACAGATCACACATACAATGACTTAATAGAAGTAACTTTATTTCTCATTAAAGTGCAAAGGGAGATTTTAGGATGGCACTGGTGAAATCTATGCTCTCATTCCCTTGATTCAAATCCTGACAGTCTTCTCCCATATGTAGTTCCCAAAACCACCTTGGGGATTATCTGACTCCAGTCCCTAAGGGTTAGAGCCATTATTTCTGAGAAAGGTTTACAAAATAAACTATTGACTACAATTATAAAGGACAGACATCCACAACTTCACTCTCCTAACCAGAGAATCAGGTGGTCATCTATTGTCAGGCCTGGAAGTAATGTCTATTACTTGTGTCCAAATCCTTTAGATAATGTTCAGTTATATATTGTCCCATTTGAGATAATGAGACTGAGAAATGTGGATTTCAGTGTGTGGCCAAGAGAAGAGAATGGTTTTAGAGAACACACAGCTCATCTCTTCCATGCAGGATTTCCCTGTATAAACTGGGTTTGATGAGAAGAAATTTTCTAAGTTTTCCTACAGAGGGTTTTTCTCCTGTGTGATTCCCCTGATGCTTGCTAAAATTTGACTTATGGTTGAAAGACTTCCTACATTATTTATATTTACAGGGTTTCTGCTTTATGTTGCGTTCTCTGATGCCTGCTGAGGTGTGACTTCTGGCAAAAGGTTTTCCTACATTTATCACATTCATAGGGTTTCTCTCCTGTGTGTGTTCTCTGATGCACAGTAAGGACTGACTTCTGGTAGAAAGATTTCCTACATTTGTTACATTCATAAGGTTTCTCTCCTGTGTGTGTTCTCTGATGTACAGTAAGGTCTGATTTCTGGTAGAAAGACTTCCCACATTCATTACACTCATAGGGTTTTTCTCCTGTATGTGTTCTCTGATGTACAGTAAGTTTTGATTTCTGATAAAAAGTTTTTCTACACTCATTACATTCATAGGGTTTCTCTCCTGTGTGTGTTCTCTGATGCACAGTGAGGTCTGACTTCTTATAGAAGGATTTCCTACAATCATTACATTCATGTGGTTTCTCTCCTGTGTGAGTTCTCTGATGTAAAATAAGATCTGACTTCTGGTTGAAAGACTTTGCACATTTGTTACATTCATAAGGTTTCTCTCCTGTGTGAGTTCGCTGATGCCTGCTGAGATTTGACTTCTGGTTGAAAGATTTTCTACATTCATTACATTCATAGGGTTTCTCTCCTGTGTGAGTTCTCTGATGCACAGTTAGATCTGATTTGCGATAAAAAGATTTGCTACATTCGTTACATTCATGAGGTTTTTCACCTTTGAGAGTTTGAGGTTGTACAGTGAGATTTGACTTATGACAGAGAGATTGTACACACTTGTTACACTTGTAGGGCTTCTCCTGTAGATGCTTTCTCTGATGTTTTCTAAAGTATGGTTTCTTAAAGGATTTCTCGCATTCATTCTCTTCGGTGTGGATGTTCTGATATGTTTTTAGTGTAGGTTTTATGTAGAATCTTTTCCCACATGCAGCACATTCTAATGTTTTCCTCCCTACATGAGTTATTTCTTGGACAATGAGAGCAGGCTTGTCATAGTCTTCCCTATATTCATTGTACTTATAGTATGGCTCTCCCAAACAAACCCTCTTCTGTATAAAGAATATGGTCTCTGAGTTTAATACCTTACGTTCTCCACCATATTCAAGATCCTGCTGACCATTTGGACTCTCATGAGGCTGACTAAGATGCTTAGACTGTCTAAGGCATTGTTCGACTACACGAGAGGCGCCAGGCTTCTCTCCAGCATGCATCTCATCAGGCTCACTATGGAGAAGCACGTTCTGATGAACAATAAACTCCTCAGTCCTCATCCCTAAGTAGTTCCCATTATTCATTATCAATTCTGACTTAGGGTTTGAGCTCAAATTAAAAGTTCTTCCTAATCTAACTCTTTCCTCCACTGTGTTGCTGCTGGTGATTACAACTTGCCACAGATGTCTGTCTGGACTGCCCTGGCACATCTCAATCTGGTCATCTACTTGCTGGACATCTGAAATGATTAACAAAAAGGAAAAAAAAAACATAAATGATATCCAAGCATTTTTTAAGGAATAATCATGTAAACGTAAAGACATTTCCTCCCATCCTACTTGCTAAAAATTTTAAAATAGCAATACTAGGGATTGATTTATTAAAACTATATGTGTTTCTCCCTAATGAGTTAATTAACAAGGTAATATTTTACATGTAAAATCGTTTTTCCTCTGCCTCAAGATTTTTTTTTCCTCTTTTAGTGTCAAGGGAAATATTCAGTCAAAATACTCATTTACTAACTATAGCTTTAAGCTAAGTACTTACCATCTGCTATTTGTTTTCCTTGAGTTGTTTTAATTTGTTTTGTTTTCTGAACAATTATGAATAATTTATGCTGCTTGTCTTCTCAACCTATAGCTTGGAAAATATGAATATTTTCTAGGATCTAAGACCATAAGGGTATATAATAAGGTCCTTTGCCTGTTAAGTAAACAGTAAGAATTTATAATATTTGTTTATATGTTTATATATTTGTTCAGTTCTCATTTCTCCCTCAGAACGACTATAAGGCATCCATGGGTATTTTCTTTTTTTTTTGGTCAGTCATGGGACTTAACTCTGGGCCTGGGCACTGTCCCTCAGCTCTTCAGCTCAAGGCTAGAATTCTACTACTTGAGCCACAGCACCACTTCTGGCTTGCTCTGCTCATGTGGTGCTGAGGAATCGAACCCAGGGCCTCATGCATGCAAGGCAAGCACTCTACCACTGAGCCACCTTCCCAGCACTCTATGGGTATTTTCAAGTTGCTACTTTTACATTGTAGACAGAATATCTTTCAAATTACTATTCTAACACTTCTACCTCTCAGAACCACAGCAAACAAAGGAGACACCAGCCCACCACCCTGAGTGGCCATCCTCTCTTGTCTAAAAGCTTTGGTTCTGAATGCCAGGCTTTGTGGCAGCTACTTTTGAGAAGCCTTTTTTCTGGATTATCTGGGCCCAACATCCCTCCTCAGTTCCCAGTACATGCATGTTCCTAGGTTCCACAGAAAATAAGGCCTCCTGAACATTTCTCATTTTTTTATTTTAGAATGATTTCCACAAAGAGAAAAGGAAAAATGCCAACTTTAACTCTACTCCCACACAGAATTCAAAATGCCTCCATATGAATTCTTGGTTCACTTGGCCTTGAGACCAAGGACATCTTAGTCCTGCTACTCTCAGGAATTGGAGGAATGAGACATTGCTAAGAATAGCTCAACATGGCCATACTAGCAGGGATCTGCTCTTTTCAACATCCCTGTCCAGGATGCACTGACTCACCTGGGAAATTCTGGTCTGGGGCTTCTCCCACTTGTGGCTCTGCCACATGCTCCAGTTTGACAATCATTTCAGGTTTATGAACACAGTATCCTGTTAATGGGAACAGTGCAGAAGTTTTACCTGTGCTGGATTCTCTGTGGTGTGAGGATCTCAGACATTCTGGTATACACGGCTGCTCCTAAACCTATTTTCTCATTTCTCATCAGCTCATGGAAGACCTTCTCTATAAATACCAGCTTTTGATTTTAAATACCAGCTTTAAACTACTGTTTTCCAAAGTCATATATCCAATTGTAATGTATTGTATATATCCACCTATATATTGTATGTCAAATTTGGAAAAGCATCACCTTAAAATTAAGCTATCCTTAGGTAAATAATAATCTCCCTAAAACTTATTGCCCTTATTACCACTCTAGTGTAACACCAGATTTTTTCTCTGTCTCATCCAGGAAAAATGGATCTTATCTCACAAATAGACATATTTGGTTTTCTTTCTCAAAATAATGTAACTTCTTTAAAAGAAAATACATTCACTTGACTTATGTTGTTATCCACACAGCCACAAAAGCACCATCACCTGTGCACTACCCAACTAACAAGCTCTGAAAGAATTCATGAAATTTTAATAAATACCTGGTCTTTAAGAATGGAAGGAAAAGGGCTGGGAAGGTGGCTCAGTGGTAGAGCGCTTGCCTTGCATGCCTGAGGCCCTGGGTTCGATTCCTCAGCACCACATAAGCAAAAAAAGAAAAAAGCTGGAAGTGGCGCTGTGGCCCAAGTGGTAGAGCACTAGCCTTGAGCTGAAGAGCTGAGGGACAGCGCCCAGACCCAGAGTTCAGGCCCCACGACCGGACCCAAAAAAAAAAGAATGGAAGGAAACAGGCAACTGGCACTGGTGGCTCATACCTGTAATCCTAGCTACTCAGGAAGCTTACATCTGAGAATAACAGCTCAAAGCCAACCAGGTGGGAAAGTATTCAAGATTCTTATCTCAAATTAACAACCCTTCCCCTCTCCAAAAACAAAAACAAAAACAGAAGTGCAGCTGTGATTCGAGTAGTAAAGCACTAGTCTTGAACATAAAAGTTCAGGGACCAGGGCTAGGAATGTGGCTTAGTGGTAAGATGCTTTTCTAACATGTCTGAAGCCCTGGGTTTGATTCCTCAGTACCACATAAACTGAAAAGGCTGGAAGTGGCCCTGTGGCTCATGGTAGAGTGCCAGCCTTGAGCACAGAGAGGCTAAGCGACAGTGCCCAGGCCCCGAGTTCAAGCTCCAGGACTGGCACAAAAAAAAAAAAAAAAAGAAGAAGAAGAAAGTCTAAGAGTCAGAAAGTAATTGGAGTCTTAGTCTTTAAGAAAAATGGGGAAGGTAGATTTACCCAAGAGCAACCATGGAGACTGAATACTGCAGATGTCCAATGCATGAGAGCAGCTGTCCCAAGCTGCAGAAGCTGGGAACACTGCCAAAAACAGCTCAACATACGCACACAGGCTCCGTTCTTCCAAATCTCCCTACTTAGAATGGACTGACTCACCGGCAAAGCTCTGGCCTAAGGGTTCTCCTACCCATGGCTCTGCTCCTTGCTCCAGCTTAAGAATCGCCTCAGGTTTGGGAACACAGTGCCCTGCTAATGAGAAATAGTATAGCATTTTGGCCAAACTACTGACTTGACTCCTTGAAGAAGGATATCAGGATGTTTTCAAGAGTTGTGAAACCAGCCATGCAATGGTGAATCACGCCTGTAATCCTAGCTACTCAGGAGGCTGAGATCTGAGGATTGTGGTTCAAAGCCAGCCCAGGCAGGAAAGTCTGTGAGACTCTCGTCTCTAATAAACCACCAGAATACCACTGGTAGAACACTAACCTTGAGCTAAAGAGATGTAGAATAGCACCCAGGCCCAAAGTTCAAGTCCCATGACCAACAACAAAAAAAGGGAGTTTTGCAACCATTTAAACTTTTTGTTATATTCCATGGGCTGGAATCTTATATCTAAATATTATTGAACCTGACAAGTGTGAGTTAATGTGACTTTTGCTCACCCAAGGACACCAGGCTGCTGTAGGTCTCCAGCATCACATCCCTGTAAAGGGTCCTTTGAGCATCGTCCAGGTCCTGCCATTCCTCCCAGCTGAAGTCAACAGCCACATCCTCAAATGACACCAATCTCTGCAAAGGGATATTTCAAACATTAGCCCTCAGTCAAGAGAACACCAGGGCTGGGAAAGTGGCTCAGTGGTAACAGCACTCACCTTGAGCTGAAGAGCTGAGGGACAGTACCCAAGCCCAGAGTTCAGGCCCCGCAACCGACAAAATAAAAAAATAAAAGAGAACACCAAGTCTGGGATTTCATTTTTCTGTATGTGTGCTTAGGTCTTACATAAGATGGTTGGAGCTTGCTCTCTTATCTATACAATGGAAGAAATAAAAATCAAGGTAGAAAGATCTGCCTCTGTAGTAATTTGTCAATTACTAAAGTTTCCCTTATAGATCAGTAAATGTCTTTGATGCTAGCAACAGGGACATGAGAAAAATTCATTTCTAAGCTGGGTGCTGGTGCTGTGATCCTAGATAGGCAGGAGGCTGAGTTCTGGGAATCACAGGTTGAAGCCAGCTCAGGAAAGAAAATCCATGAAACTCTTATCTCCAATCTACCATGTAAAGCTAGAAGAGGAGGTGTGGACCAAGTGGTAGAGATCCAGCCTTGAGTGAAAAAGCCAAGCAAGAGCATGGGGCCAGAGTAAAAGCTCCAATTCTGGCAGTAAAATTTTTTTTTAAAATTTAAGTTATCTTCTAAGGAGCTAAGGATACGGCATAACATTAACTACAAATTGGCGTCTGGAAATAGCATATTGGACTTGTTTAGATATAAGTTCACTAAGAATCAGGGAAACGGGGCTGGGAAGGTGGCTTAGTAAGAGTGCTTGCCTAGCACACATGAAAGGTGGGTTCAATTCCTCAGCACCACATCAACAGAAAAGGCCAGAAGTGGCACAGTGACTCAAGTGGTAGAGCTAGCCCTAAGCACAGAGAGGCACAGGGACAGAGTCTAGACCCTGAGTTCAAGCCCCGGGACTGGCAAAAACAAAAAAACAACTGAAAAGCCCATTTAAATCTTCTACATAAAAGTGTTCTCATGAACAGCAAGCCCACTCAGGAAATCACAAAGATTACATGTTACAAGAGATCTAGTGCTGGATGAGAACTGTGCATTGCCCTCATTTTCTCCTTGATTGGGACACCAGGGCTGGTGGTAAGAGCCTATAAGGATGTCATACGTTTGACATGCATAGTGGCAAGAAGCATTAACCACACCTCCTATGCCACGGCACGGGTAAATCAAGAACAACAGGAACGAGGTAGGCTATCCTTGACAATCGCGCTCCCACCTATTACTCTTCCTCCACCATCAAGGGTGCTGCTTTAACTGAACTGATAACAGCTACGAAAGTAAGGAACAAATCATGCATCTCAAAGAACTTGCAAAAAAAATATCCAACAAAATAAAGGACCTATCCAGGTGGCTTACTCCCTGGCACATGCCTATCTTGGGTTCCTTAACTGCAATTTTTGCTCATACTAATTGTGCCTTGCCTGCTCAGGTGCATGCAGAACATCGTCATGGCGAAGATGAAACCTATCACCAATCAGTCTGTCAATCAGATGCTCCTAGGAGGGCACCTGGTCCAGTGTTCCTGGCTGGCTACTTTGGCCCCTCTCAGCAGGAAACAGCTCTGGTACCTTCTCCCATACGCCCAACCTGTTGCCCCCACTCAATCATTAAACCAAACAGTTGGGAATGTTAGTCCAATAAGCTTCCTTCCCATAGCTTAGCACATTCCCCCCTCCACAGCTTGTCATGCTCCCTTCCTAGGCAGCACTAGGCCCATTTAGTAAAGGCAGTAAATAATCAGCCTCCAACCCCCTTTACCTTGGGATGGCACTTCTCTGGGGCAGCTACCACCGTAGAAGGCAACAAGAGCCTCTTAAAGTGACCTTCAGATCTGGGCAGTTGCACAGGACCCTTATCTACTACTTGGGCAGCAGCCATGAATCCTAGTCTGCATGATGAAGCCCCTGGTCCTCACACCCACACCAGAGTCTCTGCCTCCCAGCCCCTTCTAGCCTCAGTAAGTTATAGAGGTCACCTCAGACAATAGCCAGCAGATCTTCTCACTCTTCTCTTGCTGGCCCCTTTACTAGCAATAAACCTTTTCTTTATTCTTTGTACCTGGATGTCTGTGTAGTTTTCTGGCAAAGTCTAAAATACTCCAACTCTACATGCCACATTAGCAGAGCAACAAAAGCACAATCCAGGTGAGTGATAAGGAATGATCTGGCACATATCAGACTTAACTTAGTTCCCACAATAAAAATGTGATGTGTTCATTGTTGTAAGTTCCTAAAGATTAAAATATGTTTGTAGGCCCCCTAATACTTCCTCCAAAAATAATAAAGAACTTCTAGCATTACCCACCTCCTACAATATAGCACATAGACAAGAGGGGAATAATCTACTTCTTGACTAGATTTGCATTCATGGAATGATATAAGGGAAATGGAGAGAGGCTTAAGAGACAGTCAGAGACAAGAAAAGCAATGTGAAATATGGTCACTGACAGCAGGATACAGAAAAGTAAGAATAAGAAACAGCTAAGTAATTCCAAAAAACAAGGAAGACGATAAAAGAAGTTGGAACAAAGTTTGGTACTAATCTGTTATGCAGAGGGCACAGAGGAGTTTTTGAGCTCACTACAAATGAAGAATGGCCACCCACCCCTCCATCCCCCTGCCTGACAGTACCAGAAAGGCTGACTCCCCATTACACAAAGAGGAAATGTATGTAGTGACAAAAGAAAACAACCTTCAATTCAGTTCTCTGTCAGAGAAAGTAGTCTACAAATTCAGACTGAAGATACTTTAAGATAAAGGTAATTCATTAATGGGGGCTGGGAAGGTGGCTTAGTGGTAGAGTGCTTGCCTAGCATGCATGAAGCCCTGGGTTCAATTCCTCAGTACCACATAAACAGAAAAAGCTGGAAGTGGTGCTGTGGTTCAAGTGGTAGAGTGCTAGCCTTGAGCACATTCCCAGACCACAAACTATCTTTTATTTATTTATTCATTTACTCATTTTGGTCAGTTGTAGGGCTTGAACTCTGGGCCTGGCACTGTCCCTGAGCTCTTCAGCTCAAGGTGAGCGCTCTACCACTTTGAGCCACAGCACCACTTCAGATTTTCTGGTGGTTAATTGGAGATAAGAGTCTCACAGACTTTGCTGTTGGTGCTGGCTTTCAACCGGGATCCTCAGATTTCAGCCTCCTGAGTAGCAAGGATTACAGGTGTGAGCCACCAGTGTCTGGCTCATCTTTATTTTATTTATAAACATTTCCTTAAGGCTGAATCTTAATTTTCAATTTTTCCATTTTAATTCTTAGTTCCACTAAAATTCATAAAATACAATGTAGAACAAACAACAATAATAACACAACTCACCAGAGATCCATTTGATTTTTGTTGTTGTTGGCAATGTATAGACAATTCTGGAAGCATATCTGGGAAAGAAGGCAAATGAAGTACAGTCAGGAAAGAACAAGTGTGGGTTTGTCACAGATTTTCCGGCTCAAAACACTACATATGAACTGGAAAAAAACAAAAGACTTCCTATGGGAGAAGAACCTTTTATGTCTTAAGTAGAGGCACAGTCCCTATGAGAGATGTATCAACAGTCCATCTGTTTGGATTACTATTACCTACAAGAACTGAAAAAACTGAGTAATTTAAATAATATTATGTCTTCATGAAAATTAGCATTACAGAAATACACTTAGGAGTTTATAAATTAATTTCCTATTAATGCAAGAATATTACATGGGATTCTATTGAGTTTTTCCAATACCTCTTTGCCCTGAGTTCAAGCTCTGGGACCCACATCAGAAACAGAGGAGGGGGAGGGGGAGAAAAAGAAGAGGGGGAGGGGAAAAGAGGAAAAGGCAATGTGGACAGGTTAATTTTAATTTTTTCTGTATCACAATAAGTTTTTTTTTTTAGTTTACAAAAACAAAATTAATTTATTATAGGCTGTGTCCCAATGCTTGAGATCAGAAATGTGGCAGATGGGAGGGGGGATTGGAATATTTTCACAGACACCACCAGCTAATATCTCCAAAAAAATTTAAATTTCTTTTTTTTGTTTTTTATTGTAAAAATACTGTACAGAGGGGTTATAGTTACATGAGTAAGGTAATGAGTACATTTCCTTCCAAGCACTATTATTTCCTCCTTTTTTCCCCCCAATTTCTATAAGTTTCAGATTTCAGAAGTTACTAGAAATAAAATCTCTGTATGTATAAGAGAGCATGTACTATATTTTATTAAGAATGAAACAAGTATATACAACCTTTCAGACTTCAAGAAATGTAAAATAGACTCATTGTACCACAGAATGTCATTTTTCAAGAGCTGGTTAATAAAGTGGCACACATCCATGTTAATAATATTTTGAAGTCACAAGGAAGTGCTGAGGATAAAACAACGACCTGCCTGTTTCATGTAAGGTATTTTAAAGCAATGTTTGTGCTACATTGGCTGCTATTTCCAAAATGAAATCCGTAAGTGAAAAAAAAAAAAAAAGCTTCTTTGAGTAGATAGTGGCAAAATGGCTAACACTAGCTAACAGGTCTGCGAATCATGCGGCCTGACCCAGACCTCTTCAGCGGGTTTGTGCTGCTGTTGCCAGTTTCAGGAGGAACCTCCAGGCTGGAAGGGCACCAGTGTCTCTCCGTGCCGCGTTTGAGCACCCGCATCCTGGAAATGATACCGGGCAGAGAAGGGGGCGGGAAGGGGGTGGGCTGGGACGTGGCCCTGACGGCCACCCCTGCACCCAACCCCAGCTTCCCGCTGAGGCTGGTCCAGTGCTCGGGAGTCTGGAGGACGCAGGGCCCCGTGAGCCTTGTGCTCTGAAACGTGGGGTCGCTATCAGCGTAAGGCAAGGGAGGCTGACTGGCTCTTTCCCTTCCTGAGTCCCTAAGGAAGGAGATCCCCGGTCCACGCCGCCCTCCTTCAAACTCTGCCATGCTTCCTGAACTCCAAAGCGGGGAGGGCCAGCATCCGGAGTCACAAGGCCCCGTGGAGCTATCGACGCAGGTGCAGAAGGGCCCAGAAACGAGCCCAGGAGGGACGACGCGCGGGGCCCTCCAGCACAGCTGCCCGGAGCCCAGCCCCGGCCAGGAGCCCAGCCCGGGCCAGCGCGCGCACCTGCCCGCGGGAGGGGGGGGGGGAGGATCACGCACCTGCTCGCGGGGGGGTGCACCTGCCTGAGGGGGGGAACACGTACCTGCCCACGGGGGGGGGGGGTGGGGGGGGGGTGCACCTGCCCGCAGGAGGGGAAGACGCGCGCACCTGCCTGCGGGGTGGGGGGGGGGAAACACGAACCTGCTTGTGGGGAGCGCACCTGCCCGCGGGAGGGGGGATGCGCGCACCTGCGGGGGGGGGGGAGCACCTGTCCGCGGAGGGGGGAGGGACGCACCTGCTTGCTGGGAGGGCAGCGCACCTGCCCACGGGGTGGAGGGGAACACGCACCTGCCCGCGGGGTGGAGGGGAACACGCACCTGCCCGCGGGGTGGAGGGGAACACGCACCTGCCCGCGGGGTGGAGGGGAGCACGCACCTGCCCGCGGGGTGGGGGGGTGGGAGCACGCACCTGCCCGCGGGGTGGGGGGGGTGGGAGCACGCACCTGCCCGCGGGGAGGGGGAGCACGCACCTGCCCGCGGGGGGGGGGGGGGTTCTGCGTGCACTTGCCCGCGGAGGGGGGGGGGGGCGCTCACCTGCCCGCGGGGGGGGGGGGTTCCGCGTGCACTTGCCCGCGGGGGGGGGGGCGCACACCTGCCCGCGGGGGGTGGGGTTCCGCGTGCACTTGCCCGCGGGGGGGGGGGGCGCACACCTGCCCGCGGGGGGTGGGGTTCAGCGTGCACTTGCCCGCGGGGGGGGGGGGGGCGCACACCTGCCCGCGGGGGGGTGGGGTTCCGCGTGCACTTGCCCGCGGTGCGCGCTCACCTGCCCTGCCCGCCGGGCTCCGCGGCGCGGGACGGGCCCGCTCCCTCCCCCGGTCCCGGCAGGCACTCGCGGGGCGGGCCTCCCCGCCCCGAGGGTGGACGGTCGCCCGGCGCTCGGCATACGGGGTCCCGGCGGCACCGACTCCGACAAAGCAACCGTGAACCCCAGCCCGGGACCAGAGGGAGCCACGCGGTTCGCGCCTGCACACCGGCTCCGCGGCCGGCGACGCACTCGCCTCCCGGCTTCCAAGGCCTGCGGAGGCAGGGCGGGAGCCTTGGCCTCCACCAACCCCGAACGCAGGTCCTACCTCAGAGCCCCGCGGCCGGAGCCCCCGATCCAGAATTTGAGGACGGGGAAGCGCACGCGCAGAAGGAACCCGGAAGACCCTCCCACGGGTGGGTGCTCGACGGAAGACTACATTTCCCACAGTGCGCTGCGCCGCCCGCCCGCTGCTGGGGAGCCGGCGGGCAGGTGGGGAGGGCCGCCTGGCTTTCCTCCTGAGACACTCAGCTGGAAAACTCCAGTGTGGACCAGCACTGGGTGGTGATGCTCCTCAGCCAGGAAACGGCCGGACTGGACGGCCACTGCTCCTGCCGGTGGGGGCCGCCTACCGACCCGGGCGAGGCCGGGAGGGCGCGCGGCGCCCACCCCACGCGGCGCCGGCCGCGGTCCCAGCCCAACCTCTCGGCGGGACCGACCCAGACTAGTGGGCGGGAGGCACTCAGTGACACCCAGGCTGTCTCGGGACTCAGACTGAATCTTACGAGGTGACTTAGTAGCAGCGAAAAGAAATGTAACCGGCGTGGCTGCTCGAGGTATGGGGACCCAGGGGCAGCCCCGAGTGACGGGGAGGGGGGGCATGGGTCAGTGAAGTATTTAGAACTTCCTGAGGTTATACAAGCCAAGCATATACAGGGCCAGAACATAGGGTCGCCAGCAAAATGTAGGTGCTAAGCTCATTTCTCAGAATCGGCCGCCCACACTCAACACCCTGTTCTTTTTCTAGGGGGTTCCACAGGTTCACCTAGCAGTGGCTGACAGGGCTCTAAGTGCCTCATTTCACTTCAACATGAAGCGTGCAACCTCCAGGGTGTCATAAAAGTAACAATCAAAATGACTTTGAGATTCCACCTTTGCCATAGTCAGAATGGCTATCATGAAGGAAAAAATCAAATATCTGCAAGGGTGTAGCGGGAAAATTGAAGCTTTATAGTCCCACTGTCGTTGGGAATATGAATTAGCCCAGCCACGATGTAAGTTCTTCAAAAAACTAACAATGGAGCTTCAACATAACAGTGACATGCCACTACTGGGCCTATATCTGAAGGCAGGTGAGTCAGCATACAATACAGACACCTGTGCACTGGCTTATTATACAATAGCTGTGTCATGGAAACATCTTACATGCCCATCAAGTGATACGGAGATGAAGGTAATTTGGTGCATATATATACACACACAATAGAATATTCAAATAAAAACAAAATTATGTATTCTGCAGGAAACTGCAACAGTAGACCATCATATCAGTGAAACAGACCAGACTTAGAAAAATGATTATCACATATTTTCTTTCTCACATATCTGGAATCTAGACTAAATATATAAAATAGAAATCAGGGAAGGAAGAAAAGTTCCTGGGGATGTGAATATGATTAAACTACTTTGTATGCATGTATGGAAATACCACAGTAAAACCACTTTATGCAAGTAATATTATTGTTAAAATTATATAAGTGTAGGGGGTTGGGAAGGTGGCTCAGTAGTGGAGTGCTTACCTTGAATGCATGAGGCCCTGGATTCTAGTCCTCAGCACCACATAAGCAGAAAAAGCCAGAAATGGCATTGTGGCATAAGTGGTAGAGCACTAGCCTTGAACTGACGAGCTGAGGGACAACACCCAGGCCCAGAGTTCAGGCCCCACAACCAACAAAAATAAAAATTAAAAAATTATAAGTTTAAACTAACTATATAATGTTTAGACTCACAATAATAAAAAGAAGAATATTTAGAGATTAAAAATCAATGAAGGAGGTAAGATTTCTCTCCACCAAAAAGTGTGAGATGTTACAGAAAATGAAGCATGGTAAACAACAACCAAAAATTCAAAAACTCAGCTTAAAGCAAATACAGAAGACTGATCTTCGCCCATCAACTTCCCTTAAGATTAAAGAACCAAAGTTGTTTTAGGAGAAAATGAGGCAGGACAGACTAGGGAAAATAAGGCCTGGTGAATAGCAGCCAAGAATTTAGAAATAGTGTACTTAGAAACATAGACGCTCCTCTTCTTTATTTTAACCCTTGTACTCCTTCATAAGCTTTAGTATTAGCACAAGGAAAAAGAAAAGAGCAAGAGGAGCTTTCTCTATCTGACCTTGCCTGCTGGCCCCAATTAGTATGCTCTAAAAACTGAAGGAAATATATAATTTTAAAAAGACATGTATTTTAAGTGTCAGTGGCTCACACCTGTAATTACCTACTCAGGAAACTGGGATATGAGTACTGTGGTTCAAAGTCACCCCAGGCAGCAAAGTCCGTGAGACTCTTATCTCCAATAAACTACTCAGAAAAGGCCAGAAGTGGGGCTGTGGCTCAAGTGGTAGAGAGCTCAGGGACAGTGCCCAGGTCCAGAGTTCAAGACCCACAATCTACCGGAAAAAAAAAAAGCAAACAAAAAGAAATATAGTCTGGAGAAACAAATACTTGGAAAAAATGGCTCCAATTGGCACAAATAAACACTTTGTGGCAGGGTGTATTCATCTCAAGGATAAACATGTTTATGGCATAAAGGGGTTGCCCAAACATAATTGTCATGTACAGGTCAGCCTTGGAGACTTTGAGCACACGTGGTAAAAGTTTGACATGAACAGTGATTAAGAACAAAGGTAAATACTATTCTTTGCATAACTTTAAGTCAGACGCTATCATATAAACACCCCTAATGTCAAAGAGCCCAGGGTCTCTCCCTTCAAGAACCCACGCTGTTAGTGTGCTACCTTTTTGCTTGTCTGTTTCATGTCTGCTTGCCTGCTTACTCAATGAAGCTCTGCAGTTTTCTTACCATTATGACTTGTCCAGAAAATTCTTACTTTGTAATCGAAGTCAAGGATCCTAAGTGGACAGTTCCTACTTTTACAACCTTCCCACCTGGATGCAGTAACCACTCCATGTTCATTTCAGCATTATCTACAATGGTCAAGGCATGGAAACATGCTAGGGCGCTCTCTCTCTCTCACACACACACACACCATATCACTATAACAAGGATCTCTTGCGTTTACAACATAGATGCTAAGCACAACAGGTTGGGCACCTAAAGACAAAAACAAAATGATCTCACTTATGTAGCATCATCTAAAGCAGTCAAGACTCAGGAAGGTAGGAGAATGCTCGGCCAGGCAGGCCTGCGGGCAGCGGCCCTGCCTCCAGCGGACGCCAGGAGGCCAGGCACCGCTGTCAGTCAGCCCCCGGAGTCCAAAGCGCCGGCCTCCCCAAGGGAGGGGAGCTGTGCCCCAGGACTAGAAATTCTCTTTCCAGGCACAGCTCCGAGCTCGTGGAGTCTGGCGGAAAGGGGAAAGCGGGGGAGAAAGGGTGCGGGGACCCCAGCTTGGGGCCGCCCCCCCTCCGGCGTGCGGGACAGGGGTGGGGGACGGGCAGGACAGCAGAGGGGGCGCGGACTCCGGCATAGGGGACAGCCCGGGTGGGTCGGGGCCCCGGCGTGGGGGGGCGCAGCCCGGGTGGGTCGGGGCCCCGGCGTGGGGGTCGCAGCCCGGGTGGGGGGGGCGCAGCCCGGGTGGGGGGGTCACAGCCCGGGTGGGTCGGGGCCCCGGCGTGGGGGTCGCAGCCCGGGTGGGTCGCAGCCCGGGTGGGGGGGGGCGCAGCCCGGGTGGGTCGGGGCCCCGGCGTGGGGGGGCGCAGCCCGGGTGGGTCGCAGCCCGGGTGGGGGGGGCGCAGCCCGGGTGGGGGGGTCACAGCCCGGGTGGGTCGGGGCCCCGGCGTGGGGGGGCGCAGCCCGGGTGGGTCGGGGCCCCGGCGTGGGAGGCGGTGCCAGGCCGGAGCGCACTCCTGGAGCAGGCGCCGGAAGTGAGCCCGCCGGAAGCCGGCGGCGGAAGGCCGGCCGCGCCGCGCTAGCGCGTTTCCGGCGGCCCGCGCCACTCCGGAAGGTGTGCGCAGGCGCGCGGCCGCCGCGCCCTCGGAGCCGAGATGCGGGTGGGCTCCGGCGCCTTCGCCGCCTGCTGCGTGGCGGTGGAGGTGGTGGGACTCGCGCTCTTCCTCCGGGGGTTCTTCCCGGCGCCGGTTCGCTCCTCCAGGGCCGAGCGCGGACTCGAGCCGCCGGCGCCCGAGCCCGCGGCCGGTATGCACCCCTCCCCGCCGCCCGCCGCCCGGGCCTCGCTCCGCCTGGCCCCGACGGGCTCCGCTCTGGTCTCCGCCCCAGAAGCGAGGCCGGTCCCGCACCCGTAGGCCCCACTGCGCCCGGCCCCCTCCGCCGGGCCTTTGGCCCCGCCACAGGCCTCGTCCCTTACGTCTTCTGTAACCCCTCCGTTTACTTTGTTATTTTTTTGTCGGTCGTGGGGCTTGAACTCGGGGCCTGGGCGCTGTCCCTCAGCTCTTCAGCCTTGAGGCGAGCGCTCCACCATTGAGCTACAGTTCCACTTCCGGTTTTCTGGAGGTTCATTGGAGATAAGAGTCTCACGGGGTTTCCTGCCGGGGCTGGCTTTGAGCCGCGATCCTCAGATCTCAGCCTCCTGAGCAGCTGGGATGACAGGCGTGCGCCACCGGCACCGGCTACGCCCCTCCTCTTTCATCCCCAGTGGTTAAGGCCATTCTGCCTTAGAACCTTCCTGGCTCTCACCCCACACGTGAGATAAAGTCTCTGGACAAAGGCCACCGAATGGCCATGTAAACACCCTGTAAGCCAGTCCACCCCCTACCTGCAAAGCCATGTTTTAAGTTCAGGACCCTTTTGTAAGGACTTCCCTATACCAGAACTCCTCACCACACCAAGGGCAGTTCACTACATGTTATTGGGGGTTATCTAAGCCTACTCATTGCAAATACTCTTTTCCTTTACCAGCCCTGCCTTATCAAGAACAGGCTGGCTTTTGGATGGGATACATAGATGTGACCACATATGTGCTAGAGAAACAGAAGATTATGAAAGTGCTTGTTTAAATTTTAATTGTACCGTTTTCGAACACTTTTAGGTACCAGTTCCAACTGGACCAAACTACCACCACCTCTCTTCAGTAAAGCTGTTATTATGCTTATAGATGCTCTGAGAGATGATTTTGTGTTTGGGTCAAAGGGTGTGAAGTACATGCCTTACACAACTTACCTCATGGAGAAAGGGGCATCTCACAGTTTTGTGGCTAAAGCAGAGCCACCCACAGTTACTATGCCTCGAATCAAGGTAAATTTCACGTGATGTTTTATAAGCTATAGTCTGGCTCTTCTACTTTTACCTCTGGAATTTAGTTTGGCACTGCCATTTTACTGGATCAGTACAATGCTAAAGTTACCACAGACAAGATGGAGCTGAAATCCATGACTTGTGCACCTTGTTAAACAGCCAGAGCTCTTCAGCTAAAGACTAGCGCTCTACCACTTGCGCTACAGCACAAGCTTTTTCTGCTTGTGTGGTGCTGAGGAATCGAACCCAGGGCCTCATGCTTACAAGGCAAGCGCTCTACCACTGAGCCATCTTCCCAGCCCTTTGGTAATGTTCTTTAGTCATCTGTAGGTTAGTTCCAACCCTGGAAGGAAATATGGTTGTCCAGTCTAGTATCCTGACATTATGCATAAGAAAATAAATGTAGGTAAGTTAAATGGCGTGCCCAAAGCTATGGAATGCTAATGATGAAACCAGTATGATCTGGCCTCTAGGAGTTCAGTCTGGTGAGGGTGTTTTTGAAATTAATGGTTCTTTGCCAAAGAATTATGAGTAAATGAAAAAGTGACTGCTCTGTGGATTGGCTTAAGAAGTACTTATTGAAGGAGGAGGCTACAAGGCTTGATAAGAAATGTACTCATTATCTTGCCCATGTAATTGTAACCCCTCTGTACAGTATTTTCACACACAAAAAAAAAAAAATCCAAAAAAAAAAAGAAGTACTTATTGAGTCCGTACTGTGTGCTCATATTGCAATGGATGCGTATTTGGAGGAAAATGGTATTTCTGCCTTACTGGGGATTTATTCTCCAATGAGGTATATAACCATTAAAGACAAGTGAGCAAACAAGTAAATTCGCAGTTCTTGTGTGATCACTGCATGACTGAAAAACAGAACGCTGATACTCAATGTTGGGTGTGGAATCAGTTCAGATTGGGGACAGTAGAGCCTTTCTGAGGGACTTACAGGCACTCACAGACTGGCAGCATAAGTAAAAGTGTTGGGGCAGAAATGAGCAGAAACAAATGATTTTCCTCCTGCTGGACTGTTAAAGGCTGGAGTGTGGTAGACTTCAGGAATTTGCTCATCCCATGGAACAGATTTGAATCAATAGGAACCCAATGGAGTCTGAATATACAGGTTCATGTTTTCAACACATATCACACAGCCATTTAACTCTGTTACTAACCCATAGTTTCTATGGCACTGCCTTTGTCTTAACTGTCCCTGTCTCCTCCTTTACTCTCTTACTCTCTGAAGTGATGAGCCATGTTAGTTCAGTTAAGTCTTCATTATTGAATTTGCTGAGTTTTGCAAAATCTGTCTCCTTTCTCCATTCTCACGCTAGTTGGTGTCCTGGCATTGGTTTATCCTCCAGTACTGGTCAGGCCCTAGTTCTGTGCCTGCCTGTTTCAGCTGCCAAATGATCTTCCTGCTTCCCATATTGCATTGTTTGATCCATGTTCTAACATGAATGTTTCTTCCTGCAGGCGTTGATGACGGGGAGCCTCCCTGGTTTTGTTGATGTCATCAGGAACCTCAATTCTCCTGCGTTGCTAGAAGACAATGTGATAAGACAGGCAAAAGCTGCTGGGAAGAGAATAATCTTTTATGGAGATGAAACATGGGTTAAATTATTCCCAAAGCACTTTATGGAATACGATGGTACAACCTCATTCTTTGTGTCAGATTACACTGAGGTCAGTCTTCAAAATAGAGAAATATGTTACCCTGAGTAGAGCCTAGCACTGCCATTTCCTGCTGAGAAGCAATGCTGTTATTTGTGTGTCATTAATTTATAGAATAGTATAGAGAGACTATAGAAGTTATTTATACACATAATCGCTTACAAATGGAGTCATTAACCTTGATGCATGTGTGAGTGGAGATCTGCAGGTCCCACAGTGCAAAGCATATTGGCACTCACTGAGGTCACAAGAGATTCAGGAAGGGCACTACAACAGAGTAGCTGTGACAGTGAGGTCTGCAGCTGAGCAGGATGCTGGCCCTGTGGAAAGATGCTTAACTGATGGTGTCTCCATGACATTCTTTTCAGATATAAAAGAATTTATGAGTGTTGTTTCTTGCCTCAAAGAATACTTTTTGTAGGACTGCTGGTTAGCCTAACTCTGGCCACTGTGCTGTCCTTTGCCCTTTATTACCTGACAGAAACTTAGGCCTGTTTAAGTTGCTCATTTAGTTAAGCCCAGTAGTGATTTCACAGAAAAGAACTTCTTGTCAGAACAGCCCTTACTTATTTTAATTATATATGTGTAATGTCTACAAAATAGAGACATTTGAAAAAATAACCAAAAAACCCCACAAAATACTAGGCATAAAAGCTTAATCTAAGCCACACAATGGTGGCTCACACCTGTAATCTTAGCTACTGAGGAAGCTAAGACCTGAAAGATTGTGGTTGAAAGCTAGGCTGGGGAAGAAAAGTCTGCATGTCCAGTTAGCCAGCAGAACAGTGGACTGGAGGTATGGCTCCAGTACCAGAACACCAACCATGAGCAAAAAAGCTGAGTGAAACATGAGACCCTAAGTTCAGTCCCCTGTACCAGCAGGGGGAAATTGCATAATCTTAACACTATAATGTTCATTTATTTATTGATTTTTAGTAACAGGATTTTTGCTGTTTGTTTTCCTTGTTTGCTTTGGTTTGGCTGTTTCGTATTTTCAGTTCCTGTGAGTCCTGTTATCTAAGATAAACTCCTAGATTTGGCTGTTGCTCTTTCTTGGGAGTAAAGAGCTAGAGAAAATTGGACATGCTATCTATATGTACTTTTCTTCTGCCAAGGTGGATAATAATGTCACAAGGCATTTGGATAGAGTATTAAAAAGAGGAGACTGGGACATCTTAATCCTCCACTACCTGGGACTAGACCATATTGGCCACATTTCTGGGCCCAACAGCCCCCTGATTGGACACAAGCTTAGCGAAATGGACAGCATCCTGATGAAGATTCACACCTCACTACTCTCAAAGGTGAGGCTCACTGGGATGTGTTGCATTGTGACAAGAGTTTCATGTTGTCGATATTTCCTAAGAGGACAGGAACTGCCTGAACGAGCACCACTTCTGCTATCAGTCTGCCAGCCATGCTTCAGCTACAGGTGTTGCCACATGGACTCCCTCCATTTTCCATGCAGCCCCGGGGGTACCTTGTAGATTACTGTTCTTAGGCAAACAGTCTCTCCTAGAGTTTATGTTCTTACCAGAAGAGGCAAATAAAAACACAGTAAGCAAGAACTCAAGTATACCGAAAAGCTGTTGGTGCCACAGAAAAACATGGGCAGGAGGAAGCAACACCTCTGTTCCAAAGAGGCCATATTTAGAGCAGTCTTCTTGGAGGACATGTACAGTGTGAACAGACTCGAAGCAGCAAGGGTCAGGTGGAGCCCACCTGGTACAACAGGTCAGCGGAGGTCTGGGCAGAGAAGCCTTGTAGATAACTCAAGTCCCTATCTGAGTACTGTTTTATTCTCAAATAATCCTGCAAGATAGATTCCTATAGTATGTCCATCAACAGATGAGAAAGATGAGCCTAGAAGACTTGGGCTCAAACTCTCATAGCCTAGAAGTGATAAATCCCCTGTTCTCAGAGGCCAGAACATAGCCCTGCTGTGTCTGAACTATGCACAATTCTTTTTTCACCTGTGATAGGGTCTGATCTTAAGATGATGTGCACACTAGTATAGCCAACAGGTTCTCCTTTGCCTTCCAGGAGAGAGAGACTCTGTCACCTAACTTACTGGTTCTCTGTGGTGACCACGGCATGTCTGAGACAGGGAGCCATGGGGCCTCTTCCACAGAAGAAGTCAGCACACCGCTGCTCTTAATCAGCTCTGCATTTGAGAGAAGACCTGGTAAGAATTGGGAATCACTGGCTTTTCAAAACTTAATGTTTTTTAAAACCATGCTGCAGAAGCTGTTTGAGTTTGAAATATTTTGGGCAATGTGAAAATGAAAATTACAGAGAAAAATAAATCAGGATTTGCAGCTTCTTCCCTTACCTTCTTTTTTTGTCTTCAGTGGTTGCTGTAGGTTTTTGTTGTTGCTGTTGTTGTTGTTATTTGGTTTGTTGGGGGTGGGGGGGGTTGGCCAGTCCTGGGACTTGAACCCAGGGCCTGGGCACTGTCCCTGAGCCTCTCTGTGCTCACGGATAGCACTCTACCACTTGAGCTTCTGTGCTACCTCTGGCTTTTTCTGTTTATGTGATACTGAGGAATTGAACCCAGGGCATCATGCATGTTAGGCAAGCACTCTACCACTAAGCCACTTTCCCAGCCCAGGGTTTATTTTGTGTGTTGTTTTTTTGGGGGGGGTCCGGTCATGGGGCCTGAACTCTGGGCCTGGGCGCTGTCCCTCAGCTCTTCAGCTCAAGGCTAGCGCTCTACCACTTGAGCCACAGCGCCACTTCCGGCTTTTTTCTTTTTGCTTATGTGGTGCTGAGGAACTGAACCCAGGGCCTCAGGCATGCAAGGCAAGTGCTCTACCACTGAGCCACCTTCCCAGCCCCCCAGCCCAGGTTTTAGTCAGTTTGTTTTGTTTTTGGTATCAGTTGCATAAGGGAGGCTTTGTTGTGATACTTCCCTACAGACATACAAAATCCCTTGATCAAACTCACCCACTATGTGACTCCCTGTCCCATTCCCCCCACCTACACAATTTCAGCAGGTCCAGGTTTTTATACATGCATAAAAAAATACTTCAACCATATCTCCCTTATTTACCCTTTAGGTTGGCCCTCCCCTTCCTGCTGGTGCCTCCTCCCTCCTCACAACAGATCCTGCTATACTTAAATGTTTTCCATTTTTTAGTGACAATTAATGGTACAAAAGCGTTTCACAGCAATACTTCACACACACACACACACACACACACACACACGCTCTGTCCTCATTCTTCCTATTCTTGCTATTCTACAATAGCTTTCAGTGAGATTCCTCATGCCACCTAAATATAGATGGCATAGATGTATTCCAGTATTATTTGGCTTCCATCATTCTCTTTCCAGCTCCTCTTTCTCCTCATCCACTCAAACAATCCCACAGTTACAATCATGGGGTATATGTGATGAGTAGGATGTATCTTTTAGCTCTAGATTCCACAGATGAGTGAACTCATGTCATATTTGGTTTTCTGAGCTTATATTATCTCCCTCAACATGATAATCTCTAGCAGTACAAATGCTTTTTTGAAGGAATTTCATTTTTGGTATTTTACTGTCTGAGTATCTGGAATTAGTAAAAGAAAATCTCCAGTAGCTTACAAACATCAGAACTGCATATGTAAACTGAAGAAAATAAACACTAGCTTTTCTCAAGTCCCCACTATTCAAATCCATATATTGAATAGCAACATCAGCAAGAGTCAGGGATTAAACAAAGCAAGGTTTACTAATACACTATTCATCAGAGCTCAGCACAACCCATACTTGACTCATTGGCCCATCATCCCTACGTAGCTGCCTGCCTCTGGTCCTTTTGGCTCCTTGTGGGTCTGGGCCTCTGCCTCCTTCCTGTTGACGTGCCAACGGCTCACATGCTACACCAGAAATCAGCCTGTTCTAACAGTTGTCTGTTTTGGTTTTTTAAAGAATCCTTGTCTTCTCATTATGCCCATTTTATGAGCCAGGACTATACTCTTTAGTGTATTCAGAGTTGGGTGACCATTGTCATAGTCAGTTTTTTTTTTTTTTAAATTTTATTTTATTGTAAAGCTACTATACAGAGGGTTACAGTTACATGAGTGAGGTAATGAGTACACTTCCTCTTGAACATGGTTACCCCCTCCATTGTTTTCCCCCTACCATCCCCTCCCTCCCTCCCTTCCCTGAGGTTCTTTTTTTTTGATTGTGATTAAATGATTACATAATTTCAAAGTCACAAGTTCATTCTAACTTCCCTGGAGCAAATTGTCTACCACAGTCTGTAATATATAACAGTGTTCACATGTTATATACCATGTTTGTGATCAGCAGCATGGGGATATTTAGTAGTGGTTCAACCAGATGAGCGGGAGTTCTTTGTTTCTTAAGTCCTGTTAGTTTTGTCGTATCACCTAACCTTTTGGATTTAGCATCCACTTATCAGGGAGACCATGTACCGTTTGTCTCTTCGTTCTTGGCTTACCTCGCTCAACATGATTCCTTCTAGCTCCATCCATTTCCCTGCAAATGCCATTATTTTGTCATTTCTAATGGCTGCATAATATTCCATTGTGTATAGATACCACAATTTTTGGATCCATTCATCTGTGGTGGGGCATCTAGGTTGTTTCCATATCCTAGCTATTGCGAACAGTGCTGCAATAAACATGGAGGTACACGTGTCCTTGTATATTGGTTCCTGTTGTTCAGGGTAGATGCCTAGAAGTGGTATGACTGGGTCGTAAGGGAGGTCAATCTTTAGCTTTCTAAGGACCCTCCAGACTGCTTTCCAAAGTGGTTGTATAAGTGTACATTCCCACCAGCAGTGTAATAGGGTTCCTCTTTCTCCACATCCCCTCCAGCATTTGTCGTTGGCTGATTTGTGGATGTGGGACATTCTGACTGGGGTAAGGTGGTATCTCAGGGTTGTCTTTATTTGCATTTCCTTCACCACCAGGGATGATGAACATTTCCTCATGTGTTTCTTTGCCATTTTTATTTCTTCATTTGAGAAGTCCCTCTTTAGTTCCCTTGCCCGTTTAGTAATTGGTTTGTTAGGTTTGGGAGGGATTAGTTTCTTGAGTTCCCTGTATATACAGGATGTTAACCCCTTGTCTGATATATTGCTGGTAAATATTTTTTCCCAATTAGTTGGTTGTCTTTCTAGCTTAGTTGCGATAGATTTAGCTGTGCAGAAGCTTTTTATTTTAAGGTAGTCCCATTTGTCGAGTCTCTCTCCAACTTGTTGTGACCCTGGGACTCTGTTCAGGAAGTTCCTTCCTGTGCCTATTAGTTCAAGTGTCTCTCCTACTCTGTCCTGCAGTAGTTTCAAAGATTCAGGTTTAATGTTAAGGTCTTTAATCCATTTTGAGTTGATGTTGGTGCATGGTGATAGGCTGGGGTCCACTTTTAGTTTTCTGCATGTGGCTGCCCAGTTTTCCCAGCACCAGCGGTTGAAGAGGCTGTGTTTCTTCCATTGTATGTCTTTGGCTCCTTTGTCGAATATCAGCTGGCTGTAGGCCTGTGGATTTATATCTGGATCTTCTATTCTGTTCCATTGGTCTTCGGGTCTGTTTTTGTGCCAGTACCATGCTGTCTTTGTTATTATAGCTCTGTAGTAGAGTTTGAAGTTCGGCATGGATAGCCCTCCCATATTGTCTTTATCCCCTAGAATTGTTTTGGCTATTCTAGGTCTTTTGTTGTTCCATATAAATTTTTGGACTGTTTTCTGTATTTCAGTGATGTACGTCATTGGGATTTTAATAGGAATTGCATTGAATTTGTATATTAGTTTTGGAAGTATCACCATCTTTACTATATTAAGTCGGCCTATCCAGGAGCATGGGAGGTCTTTCCATTTCCTAGTGTCTTCTGCAATTTCTTTCTTTAACTTTTTATAGTTCTCATTAAATAGTTCTTTTACATCTTTGGTTAGGTTAATTCCTAAATATTTTATTTTTTGGGAGGTTATTGTGAATGGGGTTGCTCCCTTTATTTCCCTCTCTTCCTGTGCGTTATCAGTGTATAGGAAGGCAACTGATTTTTGTGGGTTTATTTTGTATCCTGCTATTTTGCCGAAGTGACTTATGATTTCTAAAAGTTTGGGGATGGAGTTTTTGGGATCGTGGAGGTATAGTATCATGTCATCTGCAAAAAGGGATAGTTTAACTTCTTCTTTCCCTATGCGGATCCCTTTAATGTCTTTTTCTTGCCTTATTGCCCTGGCTAAGGGTTCTAGGACTATGTTGAAGAGGAGTGGAGACAGTGGGCATCCTTGCCTTGTTCCTGTTTTTAGGAGGATTGGTTGTAGCTTTTCCCCATTAAGTATAATATTGGCTATTGGTCTGTCATAAATGGCTTTTATTGTTTTTAGAAATGTTCCTTCTATTCCTATTTTCTCCAGAGCTTTTAGCATGAATGAATGTTGAATTTTATCAAAGGCCTTTTCTGCATCTGTGGCGATAATCATGTGATTCTTGACCTTGGCTCTGTTGATATGCTGGATTACATTTATTGACTTACGTATGTTAAACCATCCCTGTGTCTCTGGGATGAAGCCTACCTGATCATAGTGTATTATTTTTTTTATGTGTTTCTGGATTCTGTTAGCTAGAATCTTGTTAAGGATCTTTGCATCTGTGTTCATCAAGGAAATTGGCCTGTAATTCTCCTTTTTGGTTGGGTCTTTGCCTGGTTTGGGGATGAGTGTGATATTGGCTTCGTAGAATGAGTTTGGGATAGCTCCCTCCTTCTCTGTTTCTCTGAAGAGCTTGAGGAGTATGGGTATTAGTTCTTCTTTAAAGGTCTTATAGAATTCTGCTGTGAATCCATCTGGTCCTGGGCTTTTTTTTGTTGGAAGACTTTTGATAGCTTCCTGTATCTCATTATAGGATATTGGCTTATTTAATTGGTTAACTTCTTCTTTGCTCAGTGTGGGTAACTTGTATTTCTCTAAGAATGCATCCATTTCTGCCAGATTTTCTTCCTTTAGAGAGTATAGCTTTTGAAAGTAGTCTGTTAGAATTGTTTGGATATCTTGGGTACGTGTTGTGATGTTTCCCGTGGCATCCCTAATCCTATTAATATGGGTTTCCTCTCTTCTTTTTTTAATTAATCTTGCCAACGGGCCATCAATTTTGTTTATTTTTTCAAAGAACCAGCTTTTTGTTTGGTTTATTTTGGTTATGGTTTTCTGATTTTCTAATTGGTTAATCTCTGCTCTCAATTTGGTTATCTGGCTTCGTCTAGTAGCTTTAGGTCCCATTTTTTCTTGTTTTTCTAGCTGTTTTAGTTGCAACATGAGATTATTTACTTGGTCTGTCTCCATTCTCTTGATGTGGGCACTGAGGGCAATAAATTTGCCCCTCAGGACTGCTTTTGCTGTGTCCCACAAGTTTCTTTGTGAGGTGTTTTCATTTTCATTGAGTTGTAGGAAATGCTTTATTTCTTCTCTGATCTCTTCTGTTACCCAGGCCTTGTTAAGGAGTGTGCTGTTCAATTTCCATGTATTAGAGAAATTTCTGCGGTATGCTTTGTTATTGAAAGCTAGCTTGATTCCACTGTGGTCAGATAGGATACAGGGGATTATGTCGATCCCTTTGTATTTGCTTAAGTTCCTTGCATGAACTATGATATGGTCTATTTTGGAGAAAGTTCCATGAGCTGCTGAGAAGAATGTGTACTGTGTTGTTTTAGGGTGAAATACTCGGTAGATGTCAGTTAATTCCGCTTGAAGTATGGCCTCACTTAATTCGGTAGCTTCTTTGCCAATCCTCTGGTTGGTAGACCTGTCCTTTGGTGAGAGTGGCGTGTTAAAGTCTCCTAGTATTATCGTATTGGGATCTATTTTATTCTGTAAGTTTGAGAGCATTTGTTTGACATATCTGGGTGCCCCGATATTTGGGGCATATAAGTTGATGATGGTTATATCCTCCTCTTGGATTGTTCCCTTTATTAATATGTAGTGTCCGTCCTTGTCTTTCTGTACTGATTTTAATGAAAAGTTTATTTTGTCAGATATCAGGATAGCTACACCTGCTTTCTTATTGGGGGAATTTGATTGGTAGATCCTTTTCCACCCCTTCACTCTGAGTTTGTTTGTATGTTTGGCTGAGAGGTGGGTCTCCTGAAGGCAACAGATGGATGGGTCTTGTTTTCTGATCCAGTCCTCAGTTCGTTTTCTTTTAATTGGCGAATTCAGCCCATTTATATTAAGAGAAAGTATAGAGAGATGCATTGTTGTCCCTGCCATTCCGTTTTCCTAAGTTTTTCTTCTTTCCTTTCCTCCTGTGCTTGCTCAGTTAGACTTTGAGTAATGCCTGTTTGGGGCAGGTCCCAGTTCCTGGTTGCTTTCTTCAGGTTGTGTCCCCCCTCTTAGAATTCTTTGTAATGCCGGCTTAATGTTTATGTATTCATTTAGTTTTTCTTTGCTATTAAAAGTTTTCAGTTCTCCATCGAATGTGAATGCTAGCTTTGCCGGGTATATCAGTCTGGGTTGGCAGTTATTGGCTCTCAGGGCTCGTATGGTGCTTTCCCAGGCTTTTCTTGCATTCTTTGTTTGTGTGGAGAGATCTGTAGTGATTCTAATTTTTTTCCCGTTGTTGTATAGCTCCTTCTTCATTTTTGCTGCATGCAGGATTGTTTCCTTATTATTCAGATCCATCATTTTTACTATAATGTGTCTAGAAGTGTTTCTCCTGGGATCTTGCTTGTTGGGTGTTCAATAAGCTTTTGTGATGTAGTTAAGATGGTCGTTTTTGAGGTGGGGAAAATTTTCATTGACTATCTTGTTAAATAGGTGTTGCATTCCCTTGCTCTGGAATTCCTCACCTTCGTCCACTCCGATTATGCGAAGGTTAAATTTTTTAGCATTATCTGCTTGCTCTTGAATTTCCCTTTGGTTTAATTTGAGTGATTTTTCCATATCTGTCACTTTTTGGTCCAGTTGGTGTATTCTGTCTTCTGTATCTGACACTCTACCTTCCATTTCATTCACTCTGTTGACCGTGGCTTCTATTGTGGTTTGCATGGTGGAAATGGATCCCTTTATGGATTCAATGTTGGTTCTCAGAGTACTGATCTCACCTCTCAATGAGGTGAGATCATTATGCATTACCTCTAATTTGGCGTTTATCTCACTTCTTACTGAGGTTTGTGCAGCTTCTATTTTTGCATCCAACTTTTGTTTGATATCCTGTATATCTTTTGATAGTTCATCCTTGTGCTCTTTCAATTTCTGATCCATTTCTCGCTTTATTTCTTGAGTCATTGCCTCCAGCAACCCTTGGATGTAGCTTTTGTCTTCCATTCCTGCTTTGCTCCCACTGGGGCTCTCCCCAGCGTGGCTGCTGGCTTTTGAGGTGAGCTTGCTGTCCTGGGTAGTGGTAAACCTTGTGATTTTTCTCTGTGATTTTCGCATGGGGGTTCAGGAGACTGCTCTTCAATCTTGTTTTGGTGTGTCTGTCTTTGTTTGGTTGCTGATTCTGTATTGGTAGAGAGAGTCTGTGCCTGATCTGGATTTTGTTGGGAGCCTATTTCCAGCTGCTATTCTGACTTACTTAGGATTCTCAGCTCTCTGCTGTAGATTGCTGGCAATTCCCGCCTTTGGAAGGGTTGAGCAGCCTAGACTGCTTGTGTTTGCTCCTGCGGGTGCTCTTGGGAAGATCAGATGCTCTGGATGCACTCTCCCAAATACTGGAGTCTGCTATGGGCTCCTGATTTGTTTTTGTTTGTTTGTTTTGGGCTGGTTGTGGGCTTGAACTCTAGGTTTGGGTGCTGTCCCTCAGCTCTTCAGCTCAAGGCTGGCACCCTACCATTTGAGCCACAGCCCCACTTCTGACCCTTTTTGCTTTGTTCAGGCGCCGGTCCCCGGGCCTGGTTCCGGCCCCAGCCTGGAGCGCGCTCGTTAGGCCTGTGCTAATGTGTATACCACCTAGGTTATGCAGCCTGGAGGACACAGTTCAAATTTCTTCTACTGTTGGTAGTCTTGACCCAGGGGCGCTGTTCCTGGCTTGGGCATTTAAGCTCCCTTCCAGGGGCGCTCTTGCTCTGGCCTGGCCAGCAGAGTGTGCTCCACCGGCTGGTGGAGCTCTCGAACAGTTCCCAGTTTTAGTGGGTCCTGTGGTCCAGGTGTTGGGGTAGGGAGTCTAGGTCAGGGTCTGGGGATTCCCTCCAGCTCTGGTCTCCCTTGATGGATTCACTGTCCCCTGTGGGGTACTCATCCAGTAGGTCGTCAGTTGTTGTTGCAATCCGAGTTCAGTTGGGGTGGTTGCGGGCTGGGTTGGGTGGCCCCTGCCTGGTCGTTGCGATCGCGATTGGGCGGGTGGTCTGCGGGCAGGTCCCTTCGTCGCGCTGCTGGTGCTGGGCGGCTTTGGCGGTATGGAGCCTCTCCGCTCCGGTGGAGAGTGAGGGGTGGGGGTGGGATCCTCGTGGAGACTCCCGGCTGGTAGGTTTCTCTGTTCCTGGCCATCCGCTGTTCTGCAATCCGGTACCTGGTGATCTGCAAGCAGCCCCCTGTGTCTCTGTGGCTCCGGCAGCCCCCGCCGGGCCGGCTGGCCGGCGGCTTGGCGCACTGCCGCGCGGCCAGTAAAGGTTGGGGGAGGGGTCTTCGCTCTTCTCTGTTCTGAATTTCTTCTTTTCCTCTCTTTCTTTTTTTGTTATTTTCCACCTCTGGTTTTTCTCTGAGTGTTCGTCTTTTTGTTGTTGTCGGTCTCTTGGGGAGATTAAGTGTTGGAACTCGAACTCTCTTTTTGGTTGGAGAGAGCTGTGGCGTTTCCCTACTGCCCCGTCGCCATCTTGTCTGTCATAGTCAGTTTTAGGACATTTTCATCACCTCAAAAAGGAACTTGTTAGCCTTCCCATTCTCCACCTCTAGGCATTTGCCAGTCTGCCTTCTGTGTCTGTAGATGATATTTCATGTAAGTGGAATTTATAGCACACTGGCCTATGTCTGGTACTTTTCAGTTATGATCATGTATTTCCAGGTTCATCCAAGCTACAGCATGTCAATCCTTCATTACTTTTATTGTTTTGTTTTGTTTTGTTTTTTGGGGGGTCTGGTCATGGGGCGTGAATGCTGGGCCTGGGCGCTGTCCCTCAGCTCTTCAGCTCAAGGCTAGCACTCTACCACTTGAGCCACAGCACCACTTCCGGCTTATTTCTTTTTGCTTATGTGGTGCTGAGGAATCAAACCCAGGGACTCTGGCATGCAAGGCATGCGCTCTACCACTGAGCCACCTTCCAGGCCCATTACTTTTATTGTTAAATTATGTTTTATTGTATGAATGTACCACATCATTTACCATTCATTGATGGAGGGTCAAATAGATTGCTTTAACTGTGAACATTTCTGTCCTGTGACAATTTGTGTTTTCTTCTGGTGTAATTTTCTCATTCCAGTACAGCTCTGCCCTCACCTCTACCTGTTAGGATTAAATATGTTGCATTTCTATGGGTTATAGGCTGGCAACATAATTAAATACACATGGCTATTGTTTTTTACTCGAGAGCGGAACAGGAAAGAGGGGCTTTGCACTGTCTTTTAAATAGGTACTGTAATGGTGCTCTTTGACTTTTTGGAAGACCCACATTATTGTCTGGAGTCACTTGTTTCAACCAGAAAACCTTGTTTCGTGTTTCTTATAAGGCAAGTTTGCTAGCAACAAATTGTTTTCTTAAAATCAGATGATGTCCTTTTTCCATCTTCTCCATTGAAATAGTTTCACTGGATATATGATATCTAGTTGACAACCACTTATACTCTACCAAAGGCTCTGCCTTTGGCCTCTGGGTTCTAATGAGAAGTTACCAGTATGTAATTGTGGCTCCTGTCTCTTGGTCTTTTTTCAGTTTCACTACAGTGTCTTTTTTTTTTTCTACAACTTGAAGTTTTAGCCTTTTGTAGATACTTTGTTCATCCAATTTGGGACCTTTACCCTCTGTTTTTCTGCTCATCTTTAACTGTGAGTGCCGTTAATAACTTTTTCACTTCCATTATTTCTTTTTAGTTCTTTCCTGATAGTTTCTTACTCTATTGAAATGCTATTATCTTGCCTCCTTTGCTTAACACATGATTTGATCAGTTCTTTGACACATTTGCTGGGCTACTTTGAAGTCTTTGTCTATTAAATCTGCTGTTTGGATTCTTTCGCAGTAGGTGCTTTGTTTCATATTTGTCACACCATTTCTTTGAAAACCTCCAGATTTTTGATGAAAACAGAATTTTTATTTAGTTATTTATTTTTTTTGGGTCCGGTCGTGGGGCCTGAACTCGGCCTGGGCGCTGTCCCTCAGCTCTTCAGCTCAAGGCTAGCGTTCTACCACTTGAGCCACAGCGCCACTTCCGGCTTTTTTCTTTTTGCTTATGTGGTGCTGAGGAATCAAACCCAGGGCTTCAGGCATGCAAGGCAAGCGCTCTACCACTGAGCCACCTTCCCAGGCCTGAAAACAGAATTTTTTAAGTGATAAAGTGCAGCAAATCTGGACAATAGTCCCTCCTCATCCAGGACTTTTTATTTCTCTATTGACTTGAAGACTGTTGCAGGAAATTCTCTTTTCCTGCAGTGCTGCTGCACGGGCCCAGCCTGAGCATGCACACAGTCTTCAGGGAAGGCCTTGCAAGCTACTGCTTCTGTTCTCTCACCCCACTGTGAAAAATCCACTAATTGCTAGCTGATTGTTCTCTTGTTTGTGAAAAGAAAACAGGAGCATGGGAAGGTAAGAGATGCTTGTGCCTCCTCTTCAGCAGGCAGACATCACTAACAGTTCAGCTATAGGATAGGAGATGCCTGTGTGCCTGGCTTCTACTGCCCTGTGAAGTTTGTCCTGGAGGACAAACATGGTTATTCACAGGCCAAAAAAAAGGGTTTTGTGTGTGTGTGTGTGTCTGTGTGTGTGTGTGTGTGTCTGTGTGTCTGTGTCTGTGTCTGTGTGTCTGTGTGTACCAGTCCTGGACTCTGTACTCAAGGCTAGTAGTGCTCCACCATTTGAACCATAGCTCCACTTCTATTTCTTTTGGTAGCTAATTGGAAATAAGAGTCTCACAGACTTTCCTGCCCATGCTGGCTTAGATTCAGATCTCAGCCTGAGTAGCTAGGATTACAGATGTGAGCCTCTATACCAGCTAAAATTGGCATTCATTATTTTGGAGGTGTGTATTTTTGTTATTGTGAAGGTGATGAACAGAGAGGTTACAGGTACATAAGTTTAACTTTTTTTTTTTTTTGCCAGTCCTGGGGCTTGAACTCAGGGCTTTGGCGCTGTCCCTGAGCTTCTTTTGCTCAAGTCTACCACTCTACCACTTGAGCCACAGCTCCACTTCTGGCCTTTTCTGTTTATGTGGTACTGAGGAATTGAACCCAGGGCTTCATGCATCCGAGGCAAGCACTCTACCACTAAGCCACATTCCCAGCCCCAGTTTAACATTTCTGTTTGAACAATGTCAGTTCTTTCCTCATTTTCTCCCAGTTAAAATTGACATTCTTAAAACATCAAATGTTCTCAAAGAACATTAGTGTTTTTACCAAGATTTAGTAGATTGTCTTGAATAAAAGTTTTTCCTTTGTTTATGTCCTTCAGCAATTCCCAGACTATAAATGGTAGTTATTGGATTTTTTTGGTTTTGGGGTTTTTTTTGTTTGTTTTTGATGCTGAGCCTGGGGTTTGAACTCAGAGCCTGCGCACTGTCCTTGAGCTTGTTGTGCGCATGTCTAGTATTCTACCACTTTGAATCACAGTGCCATTTCCAATAGTTAACTGGAGGTAAGAGTCTCCGGGGCTTTCCTGCAACGGCTGGTATTGAACTGCAATTATCATATCTCAGCCTCCTGAGTAACTAGGGTTATAGGCATGAGCCACCATCACCCAGCTAGATTTTATTTGTTTTTTTGTTGTTGTTATAAAGGTGATGTACACTGGGGTTACAGTTACATAGTCAGGTATGAGTACATTTCTTTTTGGACTGTGTCACTCCTTTGTAGTAGGAAGACCCCTACTCAGGCAGGCAAGCCCACCTAGTCGTCCGGAGTGACAGAGCCCACCGCAACAAAGTTGATATTAAAGAAGCAACTTTATTGAGAAGGTTCCTACACTGACCGGCCAGGGCCGCAGCACAGGCTCGGGAGCTGATACTGTGACCCCGAGCGGCCCACGTGCTTAGGTTTTTAAAGGCAAAAGTCACAAGGTGAAACCTGGTCACGTAGGCGACCAATGAGATTTTCACACACCCAAAAGATTGCACAGTCATACCAGACCACACGCAGGAGGCCAGTGAGGTTACACTTTGTCACATAATGGCTGTTTGAACCAGCCTATCACTTTTGGTTTAAATGACTCGCAAATTCAATGGTAAAGCGGAGCTTAAGGTAAACATACACAAAGGAGTTTAGTGGAGTTTAACATAAGCATGTGAAAAAGGTAGAGTTTATAGTAAACTTGGGATGTCTGCCAGCATGCCAGCCAGCATGCCAGCATGAGCCGGATTACTGGCTACCTGTTTAATCAGTCAGTCTTTAACAAAACAATGAAGGTGGGTTAAATTAAGGGGAGGGGGACCTAGAGGCATTCTTTTCATTCCAAGAACTGGGCTGGTTGGAGCCAACGTTTTTTGTTTTTTTTTTTTTCTAAAATCCCTAAAACAAAAACAAAACCTGTAAAGAAGCTGTCCCAGCTCGAGTCTCCTCTCAGGGCCTAGTTCACCTTGCTCTTTGTTTTTCCCTCCCATCTCCTCCAACAAGTTGTACAATTCATTTTCAACATAGTGTCTTGTGAGTACTGCTGCTACATTTGTTCAACCTTGGTCACTCGATTAGGATTTTTTTTGTTTCGTTGGTTGTGGAGCTTGAACTCTGGGCCTGGGCACTGTCCCTCAGCTCTTCAGCTCAAGGCTAGTGCTCTACCACTTGAGCCACAGCACCACTTCTAGTTTTCTGGTGGTTTATTGGAGATAAGAGTCTCATGGACTTTCCTGCCCGGGCTGGCTTTGAACCGTGATCCTCATATCTCAGTTTCCTGAGTAGCTAGGATTACAGGTATGAACCACCAGTGCCCAGCAGATTGTGTGTGTGTGTGTGTGTGTGTGTGTGTGTGTGTGTGTGTGTGTGTGTGTGTTGTTCTTTTTTTTTTTTTTTTAATGCCAGTCCTGGGACTTGAACTCATGGCCTGGGTACTGTCCCTGAGCTTCTTTTGCTCAAGGTTACCATTCTACTACTTTAGCTGTAGTGCCATTCGGGCTTTTTCTGTTTATGTAGAACCGAGGAATCAAACCTAGTGCTTCATGCTAGGCAAGCACTGTACCACTAAGCCACATTCCCAGCCTTGTGTGTTGTTCTTCTGGGTTTATTTGTTTGAGTTTGTTTGTATTTTAAAACTGGGTCTCACATTGTAGGCAGTCCAGCCTTAAACTTCTCTTTCTCCCACGGCAGCCTCCTAGTTTTATCTGTTGTCTGTTGAGATGTCCTCTGTCTTCCTGTGAATCTCCTCTTAACACACCTGGGGGGAATAGATATGCCTGGGTTCAGGCTAATTGAATGCTTGGGTTCAAGCTAATCTAGTTTGGTTTGTTATGGTTTGATCTGGTCTGGGCTAAGCACAGCTATGTCTTATTTTTGTTTTGTTTTGTTTTGTTTTTTTGTCAGTCATGGTGCCTGAACTCTGGGTCTGGGCGCTGTCCCTCAGCTCTTCAGCTCAAGGCTAGCGCTCTACCACTTGAGCCACAGCACCACTTCCGGCTTTTTTCTTTTTGCTTATGTGGTGCTGAGGAATTGAACCCAGGGCCTCATGCATGCAAGGCAAGCACTCTACCACTGAGCCACCTTCCCAGCCCAGCCTTCTTCCTTCTTGGGGTTTGACCAGCTTCTCCAAGGTAGCCAGGAGTAGTGTTTGAGAACCACTATCTCAAAAGGAGGTGTGTATACTAATCTTGGACCTTTAGGGTTAGGTCCAAGATTCTTAAGATGATCTTGAGTTTGTGTTGACACTTCTAGCTCACATTCATGACTATAAAATCAACTCTAGATCTCATTGCTATACTTACTTCCTCCTAAGCCTGTAGATTTGGTAGAGTTAGTGCATCACACATGAGATGCTTGTATTATCACACAGTAGACATGCAGCAGTATCAGACTTGTCCCTCTTATGCCTGCACCCACTCAGCTGAGTATAGCAGGAGAAGCAACTGAGAGATCCTGGGCCAGGTTTCTCAGGTTTACGTGAATGCTAGAAAGGAGAGCTTAGCACGTTCTGAGTCCAGAAGATCCACCCTCATTTTTGTTCAGAGTTAACAATAGGTATCATCGCAGTGACCATCCCTAGGCTTCTGTTGGGCTACTTGCCACCTCCATGCCTGACCTTTCTCAGCAATCACTCTGTTCATAATCATTTGCCTTACTTGCCCTCCGTACACTATAAGCCACTGAAAGGAATGGGACACTCACCAAATCTGTCGACACTACGAAGTTAATATATTGTTTCTGTGTGAATCTACCTCACATGGTTTGAAGAGATGGGTATTTTGACCTGTATTAGCTATAGAGGCTCATTTTAAGAATAACTACCATCTCCTACCTTCTAGAAGCCTTTTTTTTTTTTTTGTAAAATATCTTCTTTTTTCTAGGGGAGATCCGACACACAAAGCACGTCCAGCAGACCGACTTGGCTGCAACACTAGCAACAGGACTTGGCTTGCCAATTCCCAAAGACAGTGTAGGAAGCCTTTTATTTCCAGTTGTAGAAGGAAAACCAATGAGAGAACAGCTGAGATTTTTACACTTAAACACAGTACAGCTTAGCAAGCTGTTGCAAGAGAATGTACCATCCTATGAGAAAGGTAAGCCAATGAATCCAGCTTGTATTAGAATTGCGTGTCTCATTGTAGTTCACATTTTCTGGATGTGTTCTGTGGTATGCAGTTTGTCATGGTACTGTATTGCAGTCATTATTCTTCAGTTTTATATATATATTGTGTTTCTGGTTTCTTACACCCTTAACTGTCACCATTAGCAATACCACAGATGCAGTTAACTACATGAAATCTTTCATAAGCGTATGCTGTCAATAAGTACTCTTCTTTAGGACCCAGGGACTATTAAAAGCATTGGAAATAAAATCATCAAGAGGTACAGTATCTCTGTCTGAGATCCTCCAGAGGGAAAAGAAAAAAAAACAGTAATAGATGCCAAATGGTAAGAAAGACCCTAGGAAATTATCAGACAGAAAAGAGAGGAGATTGCAGGTAGATTGGGTGTGTTGCAGGCTGAGAGTCAAAGAGACACAGGGCCTTGCAGAGTGGCTAGGGGAAGGCACAGGAAATAGTAGAGATGTATAGGGGCCTTCTAATTGCCAGAGGGGTTTTCAGTTTTGTCCCAGGTGAAGTGTAGGGGACACTGCAGAGTTTTCTGCATTCTCAAAGGCTCTCTCAGATTCCCTTGGAGAGTTCTTCCCTATGCTGTAACAGGAGACTGGTTGGCCTAGTGCTCTGGTGAGGGCCCTGTACACCAGAGGAGCCCCAAAATAATTGTATTGTGGATATGTTTGAAATAGCAAAACAGGATTTGCTGGCACACCAGAGTCTAAGTCATAGGAAGACCTGCAGCCTAAGGAACAATTCTGGAGTTTCAGCCAAACAGTGAAAGAGTAGATGACCATGCACTAAGGTAGGTAAGACCAGAACAGGAGCAGAAGAAGGTTTTCAGGGCAAGGCAAGGTAGTAGCCTGACAAGGACTCAGGAGACCATGCAGAAAAAAAAAAATTCAATAAGGAGGGAGTAAAGAGCTGTGCTGAATACTAGCAAAATAAAGTGAGAAACTGAGAACTCACTGAGAGAGCTCTCTGCTGAGTCTGGCAATGTGTGGTTATTAGTGACTATAGGAGCAGCTCACACAGAGTGTCAGGAGGAAGCCCAGTTGGGAGATGGAGGGCCAAGAGCAGATATTTTATCTTTTAGCTAGCAATACTGTTAGGTGTTTATCTGCTAATAAGAATATTCCCTTGTGGGGAGTGTGCCTCCTTGTGAGCCTCTGTAGGTCATTCAGACTGTGGACTCCATATACCAATTAAACACATTTGCCCTGAATCTAAAGGAAGCACTACTTGCTTAAGGCAACATTTAATCGGATGCAGCAGGCTGTGGGAGATAGGCTGGGAGCATGTGTGGTAAGGGACGAGCGGACTTGGTGCTTAGCCAAGGACCCAGATGAAGCCTGGCCAGTGCATACTTCAGTCTAGACTAGGCACAGATGTTACTTTCGCTTTTTTTTTTTTTTTTTTTTTTTGGGGTGGGGGGGAGGGTCCAGTTGTGGGGCCTGTACTCTGGGCCTGGGCGCTGTCCCTCAGCTCTTCAGCTCAAGGCTAGTGCTCTACCACTTGAGCCACAGCGCCACTTCTGGCTTTTTTCTTTTTGCTGATGTGGTGCTGAGGAATCGAACCCAGGGCCTCATGCATGCAAGGCAAGCGCTCTACCGCTGAGCCACCTTCCCAGCCCCTCGCTTTTTTTCTTTTTCAAAAGTAACTTGTATGGCCTTGATAGTTTTTGTACATTCATTGTTATTCATATGTTCTGTTATTAACAAATCACCAACCAAAAATGATTTTAACGCATAGATGCTTTGCTTACTTCAAAAATGCGGCCTTATAGCTGGGCACCAGTGGCTCACGCCTGTCATCCTAGCTACTCAGGAGGTTGAGAGCTGAGGATTGCAGTTCAAAGCCAAAGTCCATGAGACTCTTATCTCCATTTAACCACCACAAAAAAATGGAAGTGGTGCTGTGGCTCAAGTGGTAGAGCACTCGTCTTGAGCTGAAGAGCTCAGGGACAGTGTCCAGGCCGGAGTTCAAGCCCCACAGCCAACACAAACAAACAAAAATATGGCCTTAGAAGAAATCAAGGACTGATAAGGGAAGGAGGAAAAGAGCCTGCTGGGATGAGGAAACTTTCATAGGGTCTGCACGCTATACACCATTCAGACACAGTGTACATCTACTTCCCATCCCACAAGGCCTACACACCTCTACAACATTCAGCCAGGTCTTGCCATGTGGCTTTCAGTTGTGCCAGGAGCAGCTTTTTCTCACTCCAAGACTGATCTTCATGACTGGATGCATGCTCTCCCAGTTCTTTGCCTGGTTAATTCTGTATCTTAGCCCATCCTTGCCCTCTCTACCCACTCCCAATCAGTTCCTTCTCATTACCGAGACTCTCTCATTGTATTCCAATCTACTTTTCCTTCATGGTGTTCTTCACAGTATGTGAAGAACTCATATGTCCATAAGTATCGACTATTTATTTTTGTGAATACTACTGGATCCAAGCCCAAACAGGTAGGAGTTCTTCCTGTTACTCAATATTGTGTTTCTTGCCTAAGACAGAGTATAGACAAGCCATTTTTTTTTTGCTTTTATAATTTACAAGAAGAAAAAGTAGAAAGAGATCAAGAATAGGGAGGAGAAGGTAAGACTAGGACAGGGAAGTAGGTAGAAAGGGAGTCTGTGCTGAGCAGTGGACAGATATATCTGTTTACATTGTATGTGCTGAATAACCAGGCCTTGGCAGTGGTGGTGCTAGGGTTGGCTGGATGTCCTTCAACTATACCTTATATCTAATGTAGGCAGCAACTTCCCTGAAGAAAAATACTGCCTGCATAAGGTATAAGTTGTAAAATCTTGTGCTAGGAATAACTGAATATTCAGAGATTATAATTATGCATACCCATGATGTATATGTGTAATTTTTTTTGTCCTGGTAGATCCTGGATTTGAGCAGTTTAAAATGGCAGAAAAGCTACATGGAAACTGGGTCAAGTTGCACTTGGAAGAAAACAATTCAGATGTTCTGCTTGGCCTGGGCACCAAGGTGCTCAGGCAGTACCTGGGTGCACTGAAGACCTTGAGTCTGTCCCTGAGCACACAAGTGGCCCAGTATGACATCTACTCGATGGTAGTGGGGACAGTTGTGGTTTTGGAGGTATGGATGTTTGTGTAATAATGGCTTAGGTATTAAATTGATTTGGTAACTCAGTCAAAACATAGTACTTTTAAATATATACAGTATTAGCATTACTGCCAGGCCTGGTATCCTATAACCCCAGCACTTGGGAGCTAAACCAGAAGACTGTTAGTTGGAGGCCAGCCTGGGTTCCACAAAAAACCCAGTCTCAAAAAAAAAAATAGGTGTTGCTATACACAGAAAATATGAATTTTCTTAACTGTCCCATTGTGTTTCTTAGCTTATGACAAATCATAAAGTACTCTCAGGTATTACTGCACACATAAAATAGCCTCTGCCTTTTTTTTTTTTTTTTGGGTCAGTCATGGGGCTTGAACTCTAGGCTTGAGCGCTGTCCCTCAGCTCTTCAGCTCAAGGTGAGCGCTCTACTGCTTGAGCCACAGTGCCACTTCCAGTTTTCTAATGGTTTATTGGAGATGAGAGTCTCATGGACTTTCCTGTCCGCGCTGGCTTTGAACCATGCTCCTCAGATCTCCTGAGTGGCTAGGATTACAGGCATCAGCCACCAACTCCTGGCTTAAGCTCTGCCTTTTTGGCAGGCAACTAGAAGGAATCTTTCCTTGGGTCGTTTTTCCTATCCTTTGTGTATACAGAAAGGAGCTGCTCATTTTAGGTGGTTTCACTTGGTGTGGCCATCCACAGACACTGTTGGTGACTGGTTTTTGTTTTTATTCTAGGTCCTTACCCTGCTTCTCCTCAGCACCCCACAGGTGCTGCACAGAAGAACTGAGCTGGATGTCGCTCTGTCATCTCCTGTGTTTTCTCTGCTCTTTTATCTGATATTCCTGGTTCTTTCAGCCATTCACGTCGTAGTTTGCACCTCAGCTGAGAACTCGTGTTACCTCTGCAGTCTCCCCTGGCTGGCAGCAGTAGGAGTGATAGTGCTAGTTTCCATGCTGCTCTGTGCAATCGTGTCTGCTCTTGCCAGGACTGTCCTTGATGGTGCTCTGCTGAGGAAGGTATGGCTGGCTCTGTGTGGGATATTTTTCTTACGTTGTCTCATCTTTTGTCTGTCAGACATGAGTTGAAACATCAGTCAGCAGTGCTGCCAGCTTCCTGGAAGGCCACATACCAAAGAAGTTATGTAACAACTTCAGCAGCCTGTGCCTTTCTCTGCCCATCTTGGCCTCTGGTGTTCTGATGTGTGGTCAGGTCACACAAGTGTGTCTCAGTTGGAAAGCTGGTTCTTGGAGTGGAGGTGATGGTGGAGCTGCAGGTCATGGGGGATGAGGAGCACAGGCTCCTTAGCCTAATGAGCTGCAGCCGAGGACAGCTACGGGCTAAATACTCAGGAGATTCCAAGGGAGTTTTGATGTTCTTTTCCTCTGTTCTGCCGCACAAAATGCAATTTTCTTTTCAAGACACATGTTTTCCTTTGGAAGTCTCCATCTCTGACCTGGCACCTTCATTCACTACCAGGTGGTGCTGGCTGGGCAGTAAAAAAGGGATGGGCTAGGAATGTGGCTTAGTGGTAGCGTGCATGAAGCCCTGGGTTCAATTCCTCAATACCATCTACACAGAAAAAGCTGGAAGTGACGCTGTGGCCCAAGTGGTAGAGCACTAGCCTTCAGCAAAAGAAACTCAGCGACAGCCCCCAGACTCTGAGTTCAAGCCCCAGGACTGGCAAAAGAAAAAAAAAAGAGAGGGGTTGGGAAGTTGGCTCAGTGGTAGACCGCTTGCCTTGCATGCCAGAGGCCCTGGGTTCAATTCCTCAGCACCACATAAGCAAAAAGAAAAAAGCCGGAAGTGGTGCTGTGGCTCAAGTGGTAGAGCGCTAGCCTTGAGCTGAAGAGCTGAGGGACAGCGCTCAGGCCCAGAGTTCAGGCCCCACGACCGGACCCAAAAAAAAATAAAAAAAGAGAGGGAGAAAGAGAGAGATAGGTAGTCACAGTAAAAAGAGTTCTGGTCCACAATGCCCAGAGCCTTTATTGGGGAACCCTGTACAGTGATGCCAACACTCATCCACGCAGCACCTGTGCTCCTACTCATGGTAGGACCTGCAGAGGCCCTCTGCTGGGAGTTCAGGTCTTAGCACTCCCTGTGGCCATAGTGCCAAGAAGTTTCTTGGTCCTCATTTGTATCTCTAGGGCCTACCCAAGATCATGCTGTTTCTGGGTGCCTTGCTGCACACAATAAATAGTTAATAGAAAAATAGACAACAGCAATCTCATCTTGAACAGTTTTTAAGTTAATAGTTCACCATTGTCTCTGTGAGTAAGCACCTTAAGGGAGAAAGAATTTATTTTAGTTCAGTGTTTCAGAAGTGTTAAGTCCATTGTCAGTTGGTTGTATCCCTCTGAGCCTGTGGCAAGGCAGAAACATCATAGTGGCTGGAAAGGCTTCTCAACGGAACTCTGTTCTACTCATGGTAGCAAGGAAACAGAAAGACCCAGGGACAAGATATACTCTTCAAGGCATAAGCCTAGTGACTCTCTAGCTAGGCCCTATCTACTAATAGCCCATTCAGTTTTGAACACATGTATGGATTGATCCATTAGTGGAGAGTATAGTGCCAGCTGAGCACCAGTGGCTCATACTTGTGATCCTAGGTACTGAGCAGGCTGAGGTCTGAGGATCACAGTTCGAGGTCTGCCCAGGCAAACTCAAGACCCGTATCTCCAACTAACCACCAAAAAGCCAGAATGGAGCTATAACTCAAGTGGTAGAGTGCTAGCCTTGAGAACAACACCAACAAAAAACAAAAAGCTCAGGGACAGCACCCAGACCTTGAATTCAAGACCCAAGACTGGTTAGTGCCATCTTGATCCACTTACCTGTCAGTATTACCATAAGCTGGTAACTAGAACTTCATGTGTGTTTTGGTGGGACATTCCATATTCAAGCCATAACACAGTTTAAGGGATGGTGGACTGTGGTGCCACCTGTGTTGTTTCAACAGAAGTGACCATTGTAGTGGATACCGAACATTTCAAGGGAAAAGGAACTGTCATGGAAAGGGGCATGAAAGCTGGTCTAGTTCTTGGGCTCCACCACTGACCTAAGGGCCTAACCACTTTCATTCTCTGCTTCTGAGTTCTCAACTTGCAGTCCAAGGTAAGGGCCACTGACAGATACTATCTCCATGGCCCCTGGCTGGCAGAAGGGCATCTTGACTCCCCCAGTCTGTGCTGTGTGAAGAAGAACCATGTCCCCAAGGCAGGAGGCTCTTCAGAGTAGGCAGTGGACACTGGGCATGAGGAACAGCACATATCTGTCTTTGGACGTTAGCACATATAGGGAGATGTGTGTCATTTTCAGGTTGTTTCCCATACAGTATTTCCTCTTACAGAATGTAGCTCACCCCAGCTCTGGATGGTCAGAGGTAGACCACCTTCTTCTGCTGGGCACAGTGGGGCATGTCCTGAGTCTCGGAGCCAGCAGCTTCGTGGAAGAGGAGCACCAGACCTGGTACTTCCTTGTCAACACCTTGTGTCTGGCTCTGAGCCAGGAAACGTGTCGGAGCTACTTTCTGGGGGACAGCTGCGAGCCTCCGCGTGCCTTCCACGTGGAGCAACAGCCTGAGGGTGCCATTGTCACGCTGCGGGAGAGCACGGGTGATGAGGGTGCTGAGCCTGTCAGGGAGGGCGAGGGGCCCTCCCAGCCCCAAACACAGAGAGGCCACAAGCAGTGGGCAGTGCTGGCAAGCCCCTGGCTGGTGCTGATCTGCTGCCGGTTGCTGCGGTCCCTGAACCAGACAGGTGTGCAGGGGGCCCACCGGCCTGATTTTGGCCACTGGCTCACCAGGTAAGCACAAGCCTTGGACCAGGGGCTGGACTCTCCTGATTGAATGGTTTTCTTTCTCTACATTTAGTTCTGGTTTTCATATTAAGAATAGGATAGTATTTGAGATCTGAAGAAATAGAAAAGCAAATCACAGCTCATGAGTCAGTGTAGAAAGGTGAACTGTGTCGAGGCTAGCCAAGCAAGCTGATCTGTGTGTGAGAAAACAGCACAGGCCAGGTTGCAGATGAGGGCTACCGGGGCAGGACTGGCTGCACCGCGCTGCCTCGCTTCTGAATACATCCATGAGTAAGAAGTTAGACTTGATCCCCATGGTCTTACTTAAGACATTTTCAGAACTTTTGTGTGAATTTTAATCTACATTTCTTTTGTGCTTTCTAGAAAAATCAGTATAGATTCATACATCACTAATTCCTTTTTGTCATCATTGTGGTATTGTCCATCTTGTTTCAGCTCTGAACACAAAGTGCAGCTCTCAGGCCTGGCTGCCCTCTCCCTGCTTGCAATCTTCATGTTGGTCCAAAGGGGGTGTTCCACTGTGTCTAAAGCAGCCCTGGCGCTTGGGCTGTTGGGCGTCTTCTGCTACAGGTCCGCCATAGGGAATGTGCTATTCCCATGGCAACCAGACAACAAAAGCATTACAAAGTAAGTACACTGGAGATATGAGGGTCTGTTTACTGTAGATCAGTTTTAGTCTTATATGTACTAAAAAATGCCATTCCTTCTCCCTCCCCACAAAAAACTACCTTATACCAATCTTTAGAATAACCGAGTTTGGTATTTATGAATGGTGATTTCATTAGCAGTTATGATAAGCCTGATTAAGAAAACCTTAATGAACCACTTTGTTAGTATTCTCTTAGAAGAGAAAAAAATATAAGGTCTTTGAAATTTAGTTTTTAAATTAATAAGTAAAACTTAAGGGATTTTGTAGGACAAAGAGTGAGGAATGAATGCATGCATGCATGCGTGATACCTGACTTAACTGCAACAGCAGTTCCCAGGACTTGGTTTTGATCAGTTGTGGTATGGCTGCAGAAGTAAGGGTGATGATGTTGAGTAGATACTCCCCAGCAGTTGGGAAAGAAGCAGAACATCTCCATAATTTACCAAGAGCATATGCTTTGACAGTCAGGAAAGCTTAATCATGAGACTGAAGACCAGTTTTCTGTTTGCTAATAATATGGTGAAATGCTGGGAGTAGCTAGGCAGAGGGCAGGGTGCAAAATGTGTCTGAATCTTTCAATATTGTCCATTCTCTTCTCAAATATATCTCAAGAATACAAGCAAGCAATGCAGGATTGAGACAGAAGCATGCTCATTGAGGCATCTTTTTTTTTTTTTTTGGTAGAAAAAGTAAAGAATGGGCTGGGAATGTGGCTTAGTGGTAGAGTGCTTGCCTAGCGTGCATGAAGCCCTGGGTTCGATGCCTCAGTACCACATAAGCAGAAAAAGCATGAAGTGGTGCTGTGCTTCATGTAGTATAGTGCTAGCCTTGAGCAAAAGAAGCTCAGGGACAGTGCCCAGGCCCTTGAGTTCAAGCCTCAGGACTGGGAAAGAAAGAAAGAGAGAGAGGGAGGGAGGGAGGAAGGGAGGGAGGGAAGAACAATGCAGCAATAGAGATGTGGCACTTGCAGTTCAGTTGAAGCTCCACCATAGCATCTCACTGCCATTAGTGAGTTTTCAGAGAACTGAGGAGGACATTTGTGAACAATAAGCTTTAGGGTTGTTGGATGACTCCAGCTTGCTGAGTGTGTTTTGCTTTTCATACTGATGTGAAAGACTAAAGAGATAAAATAGTGGTGATTATAACCCAAGATTTTAGGTGGGTTGTGGCTTTATTTGTGTGCATGCGCGTACACCCATGTATATGTGTATGTGTATGCCAGGCCTACGGCTTGGATTCAGGGCCTGTGTGCTCTCTCTGAGCTCCTTTGCTCAAAGCTAGCACTCTATACCACTTGAGCCACAACTCCATTTCTTGTTTTGGGAGTCCTTAATTGGAGATAAGAGTCTCATGGGGATTGGGAATGTGGCTTTGTGGTAGAGTGCTTGCATGAAGTCCTGAATTCAATTCCTCAGTACCACATAAACAGAAAGAGCTGGAAGGGGCACTGTGGCTGTTGTAGAGTGCTAGCCTTGAACAAAAGAAGAAGCTCAGGGACAGTGCTTAGGGCCTGAGTTCAAGCCCCAGGGAGGGGGTGGGGAATCCTGCTTGGGCTGGCTCCAAACTGTGATCCTCAGATCTCAGCCTCCAGAGTAGCTAGGATTATAAATATGAGCACCCAGTACCTTTTTTAAAAACCAGTACTTATTTCTGTACCTTACAATTATCTAGAATTAACCAATGCCGCTTTTCTAGTCAAACAAAAGGTCTAAGTGACAACCAAGAGCTGTGGCTAGGCCATGTAGCTGGTAACTGGGGTTATACAAGGAAGCACCTGCTGACAGGGGTAGAGAGTTAGGGGTTGAAGTGTCACCCAGTGCCTGCCTTGGGTAATAGCAATGTGGTGGATGCCAGGGGAACAAGAAGAAGGGGGAGCGGATGTTCAGGGACTCATCGAAAGGCTTTTTGATTTTTTTGTGTGTATGTGCTGGTCCTGGGGCTTGAATTCAAAGCCTGGCACTGTCCTTTACCTTTCTTTTCTGTGCAGGGCTTGTGCTCTATCACCTGAACCACAGTCATACGTATGGCTTTTTGTTAATTAGAGATGAGTCTCACAGACTTTCCTGCCTGGGCTGGCTTTGAACCTTGATCATCACATCTCAGCCTCCTGAGTAGCTAAGATTTTAGATATGAGCTACCAGTGCCCAGCAAGATGTTGGCTTTGAGGCATAAGCCAAGGTAGTTGTCCTAGCTTGATCTTATATATGATGGTATCTCAAAGGACAGTGTGCAAATAAGTTCCTCATTATCTCCCAGACTTGACTTCAGTGTCACCCATCTAGACTATGACCATCTTACCTTGCCTTCCCTTCTTTTCCTGCAACATGCCCTTTGTTCAATTCAAAAAAAATAGCCCAGTGCCTTTTTCTTCAATGCAGTAAAATTCTCCACTTTCCAAGCAATCTCACCCAAAATATGTCCTTGTTCCAGATCCAACAGACTCCAGATGTGCTCCAATTCTGGATCCATCCATCCTGGTTCTGGACCCGTCCTGGTTCCAGATCTACCTAGTTCTGGATCTTCTTTGCTTCTAGGTTCAGTTAGCATTCTCAGACCCTTTGCCTTCCACACCTCCTTTCTTTTCCTTTGAGAAGCCTATTTGTGGCTGGCACTGAGTACTGGGAACTTATTGGAGATGTCTGCTGATGCTGTCCCTCTGTTCTCCATCCACTGACCCTAGCAGCATCTCCTGGTACAGAGCCTCATGTCTTTTCTTCCTTGAAATGTCTTCCCTGGCTCCAACCTTTGCTGGCTTCTGCATGACTGGAATCATGTGGTCCTTCCTTTGCTTTCACATTAGGGCACATGGCCCAGGGTGCTAGGTACCTGACCCCAGCTTCTCATCTAGGCCACACTGCATCCCATGTGGTACATACACCCACATTGTGTTAATTAAACTGTTCATACTGAAGAAAGGAATGTTTTTTTCTGTCAGTCATGGGGCTTGAACTCTGGGCCTGGGCGCTGTCCCTCACCTCTTCAGCTCAAGGCTAGTGCTCTACCACTTGAGCCACAAGCTACTTCCAGCTTTTTCTGTTTATGTAGTGCTGAGGAATCAAACCCAAGGCCTCATGCATGAGAGGCAAGCACTCTACCACTGAGCCACCTTCTCAGCCCCCAGGAATTTTTTTAATGAAAGTATATACCTACGAAAATACGATACAGGAAAATTCATTTTTTGAAACAGATACGTTATTATATTGATATTTCATTTAAAGTTTACTTAACATTATTTTAGATGACCATCTTTTGTAGTATATTTTAAATATTCATTTATGAATCTGCTAAAAGTATGTTTTAGGAATATATGTTTTATAAGATAAAGTTCTTGAGCATATATCCTAAATTGTACACTTCACAGACTCAATTGAAGAACTAAAGTACTTATAATAGTACTTAGTTTTTACTGAATATTTGCTGTATAGCAAACACTTTATGTGTATTCTTCCTAGGATAATCATGTAAGGTGTAGAGTTCACCTTTTGTTCTTTTCACAGATACATTGTCAGAGATGTTAAGTTTTCCTAAACAATAAAACTAGTGAACCAAAGAGCCCAGAGTGAACAGTTTGGCCCACTGCATGTTGTCCATGTGTACACACATAAGTAGTCACACCCTTTAAAAAATCTGCTTCACTGCGAACGTGCTTGGTTAGCACAGTCAGCATTTTGCACCTACAGAAGTTTCAGACATTTGGGTTTTATACTAGCATAATTGTTTTTATGTTAGTTATGCAAAGCAGGTAGGTGATTTCCCTGGCATACTGTCAGGCTCGGGTCCTGTAACTAGGTGATATTTTGTCTGCATCAGCAAGGTTTCTTCAAAGACAGCTCCATCAGGGAAGTGCACTCAAGGACACACCTGTTGTCCTGGCAGGGTGCTCCTCCAAGGCACAGGTGAAGAGTTGGCATGCCCCCTTCTGTGATGCTAGCTGTCTACAGGAGGGCACTGTGGCTCATTTAGTCCCTTCCTAATTAAATACACTCTTTAAATGGGAAAATTATGTATTTCTATTTTTCTAGATGGTGCATATGAATCTAACTTGTTTTGCTTTTTTTTTAGGGGTATTATTGAAGCTCGTTTTGTTTATGTCTTTGTCCTTGGCATTCTGTTCACGGGTACCAAAGACTTGCTTAAGTCTCAAGTCATTGCTGCAGACTTCAAAATCAAGACTATAGGCTTATGGGAGATATATAGTGGATTAGTTCTTCTGGCAGCTTTGCTCTTGAGGCCACATAATCTTCCGGTGTTAGCATTTAGTCTCTTGATTCAGACTCTAATGACTAAGTTCATCTGGAAGCCCCTGAAACACGATGCAGCCGAGGTCACTGTTATGCATTATTGGTTCGGTCAAGCATTCTTCTACTTCCAGGTAGGTTTTCATTATTATCATGGGTAGAAGACTGTTAACTTTTCAAGTCATTTACCTTGTAGTATTTCTCTGAGACAATTTTATGTTAGAAAGTTGAATTTGCTCAGTGAAAGAATTGTCAGTAAGCATGAATTATGCTTAAATCTCATGTGTCTCTTATACCTTTGTGCCATTCTCTATGCTGTCTCCACTGTCTGATGTCCCTGTGTGGCTGTTAGTTCCCCAGGGCCTAAAGGACTGCCACTCTTCTCTCTAGTGTTTAAAAACTCATTGAAAACAGCCTGGAAACCTGGAAACTCACTTATGGTGGATATGAGGGTATCTCAGCACCGGTGGTAGGTCTGGGAGTAACCTAGTTCTTCCCACTATCCCCAGAGAGAATGAAACTCTCCATAGAACCCCTCAGCTGGACTCTCTGCCGAGTATCTACCAACTTTGGGAGTGCGTATCCATGTGTACCAGCTTCTCCACCTGTCCGGTCCTGCGTTCTTTTGTGGCTACAGTGAAGAGAGTAGCCTTTTCACTGTTAGGTTTCTGTGAGCCTAGTCTTGCCCTTGGAACAGCTGTAATTATGTGGCTTACCTTGTCTGTGCTTCTGATCCCAAAGCCAAATGGTGGTAGGTGAAATTCAAGAAACATGTAAGTCCTGCTGGCTGATGGTGGCTCTTGCCTGTAATCCTAGCTGCTCAGGAGACTAACATCTGAGGATTGCAGTTTGAAGCCAGCCACGGCAGGAAAGTCTGTGGGACTCTTTATCGCCACCAAATTACCAAAAGAAGCCAGAAGTAGAGCTCTGGCTCAAGTACCACAGTGCTAGTGTTGAACAAAAGAAGTTCAGGGACAGTGCCTAGGCCCTGAGTTCAAGCCCCAGCACCAGCACAAAAGAAAAAAAGAAATATCTAAGTCCTTGAATAGCATGACCAGACTGATGTAGCCCTGGGCTCAGCCTGTTGAGGCTCCCCTGGCCTTCCCCACTGTATCTGTGGAAGGTAGAATCACACAAGCATCATTAGGATGTAAGTGGCTACCAGCCTGAACTCTGGGACCCAGCACTTTCCACCAGATGGTCTTTGACAAGTGCTTGCTATGCTTTAGTTTTCTTTTTGTAAACTGGGGATGGTATATAGCCCTTCTCCTGGGCTGTGGTAGGGTCAGAAGCCTGGCTCAGCCTGACCCTGCCACTAAGCTATTTTGACACTTACAGAGTTTGCTTTGCCACAAGGAACGGTCCCATTTCCACAGTGTTTAAAGTGCGGATCAGTGTGTGGTCATACTTGCATTACTGTGCACCTGCAGGCAATGGCGGGTCACTGTAGTAGGCACCCATCTATGTGCCAGGGATCAGACAGACACCAACTCAGCAAAGACTTGGGTCTCATGCAAATGAGCTGTGAGTCTCTCTTTCTGGGAACCATTTACACAAGGTTTGGCTGAGCTCTGCAAGCTCAGCAGTCAACCCCATTTCACCCCATTCTCTCTCCCCCAAGCCTTCAGCTCCCAAAGGCCCCTTTCCTCAGGTTGAGTCCCTTCCCCTTCACTGTCCCTCCCTGAGGGAAGATCTGTAGCCTTGCTGCCACTGGGTTCTGCCTTCAGTGCTGAATTTCCTCAACAACATGGAGATTGGGCATGGACGCTCCACTCTGATTGCTGGCCTCCTCGTGCACTAAGTCTCTGGTCTGTACAGTGATAGTGTACCATGTTAGTACGGTTGAAGATGATGTTAGTGTGACTGTGCATCACATGTTACCCACTGCTAGCCACGTGGTCCCCTCTTTACTGGTCTATATTATTTGGGGGCTGCCATCAAGCTCCAGGAGCCACATCTACTTCCATCCGCACCAGGCCCCTATCCCTGCACCTTGCCCTCCCTTACTCTGATGGCCCCTCTACCATCTCACCAGAAGGTCCTGAGAGCAGAATCCTGAGCATAGCCATTTCAGGGTAATGCTAGGGTAAGCCTAAGGCAAAGGTGAATGTGAATTCAAGGATGCGAGAGAGAGAGAGAGAGAGAGGCTTATAGAGAGGAGGCATTGTAGATGTCATATCTTCCTGACCCCATAGGTACCCCTGGAACCAGATATCTGCCACAGGGAGGGGCAGCAAGGAATAGGGTTGACTACTGTGGGGCTTGCAGAGCTCAGCCAAGCCTGTGTAAATGGTTCCCAGAAAGGCCTGTGCTGAGCCTGGGGTAGCCTCAAGTGCCATCAGAGTGTCAGAGTGTAAGTGGCCCATAAGCATCAGAGTAAAGTTTGCATGTGCAGCTGACAAACCAGAATCAGTGGACTGAATCTGCAAAGATCATTTTCTCCAATCCAAAATACCACCACACAGCACAGGTAATCGGTGTGGCATCAACCTTTCTCTCACACATGCATTTCACTGGCCAGGTTTGGTTGTGACCAATCAGTCTCTCAATATCAGTAGAAAGTCAGTCCTCAGTGAGCAGTTGCCAAACTATGAGAGACTGACCATCTTCAACCATGTAACTCACAGCAGCATCCATGGGACTTGCTATATGGCCAGCCATTGTCCATTCCCCTTGTCTAGACCATACGGCAGTGTCTCCCGGAGCCCTCTGAACCATACTCAGGCAGAGGTCCTCAAGGAAAGATGGCTGCACTTTTGACGTGAGAGAGGGTTTTGGCCTGAAAGTGTGAGATGCCCACAGTCAGTCATCAGACTGGCAGAGGGGTGCTTTTCTGCAAGCCATTCTCTTACCTTCTTTGCCTAGAGAGACACAGCAGTCAGGTAGGTGATTGATCCAGGGCTAACTCAGTGACAGGATGGGTTCACAATATCACAGTCATCCGGCTCTTGTGAGTGCTTTACACTAATATAGTGGCTCCTGTATTCCAGGGTAATTCTAACAACATCGCCACCATTGACGTCTCAGCAGGCTTCGTGGGCTTAGACACCTACATGGAAGTTCCAGCCACGTTCCTGACCGTGTTTGGGACATATGTGGGACCTGTGCTATGGGCCAGCCACTTAGCACACTTCCTGAGCTCAGCGACAAGCAGGTGACACATCTTTGTCTTTTACCACAAATCTGATGGCAGGGTGACTGATTTAAAGAGTACCTTTACAGGCACTGATGGTTCACGCCTGTAATCCTAGCCACTCAGGGAGCTGAGATCTGAGGATCACAGCTCAAAGCCAGCCCAGGCAGGAAAGTCCAATTACCCACCAGAAAACTGGAAGTGGAGTTGTGTCTCAAAATGGTAAAGTTCTAGTCTTGAGCAAGAGACCTCAAGGACAGCATCCAGATCGTAAGTTCAAGCTCTACAACTGATTTAAAAATAAATAAATGAATGAATGAAAAGTACCTTATTATAGAGTATCTGAACTCCAAAGATCACTGCTTGTCTTTTCCTTATGTAAGAAGCATGGTTTAGGGCTGGTATGTAGCTCAGTGGCAAAGCGCTTGCCCACCAAAATATGGCTCAAAGGTGTAAGTCTCATCTGAGGGGTTTTTTGTACCAGATTCAGGACCAAGTTCAAACCACACAAGAAGAACTGTCCAGCTGAAGTTTTTCTGTGATTAGGGTTAGGAAAAGTAGAGGCATGATCGCAGAGAAGAGGGGGTCAGCATAGTTTTTCCCCTCGGTACGAGAATATAAAAGATACTCATGTTTGGCTTCCAGAAACCCTAGTGGAGATACAGGGACAGGCCCTAAAAGGAGCTGTTGGCCATGCAGGTTCTGCGTCACTGTGAGCCGCTGGGGCTGCCATCTATCTGCAGGAGGCTGACAGCTGAGTGCAGAGATGAGGTGTCAGACGTTCAGGAACACGTGAGCGTCATCCCCTGACATCGTCGGTCTTGGGCCTGAAGACGCTTCCCAGGACCCGGTTTGCTCATGAGCTCACCTCCCTCGGGACCCTCAACAGACCCTCAGATGTGCCTCAACAGATAGAGCTTTCCAGGCCTACCCAGCTTGCGTCAGTGCTCCTTACCTAGGCTTCTGCAGCATCCCACTGTCTATTCATCGCCTCTTTACTATTGGTTTAGGTCTTGTTCCTCCACGAAAGAGGTGTCTTCAGCAGGGACTGTACCAGTTCTGTTCTCCAGGCAGCTCTCATGTTACCAATTAGTTGACAGCATTATTTGGTGTTTTGCTAATTAAAGAGTATTCCTGTAATTTATTCATTTATTTTTGCCAGTCCTGGGGCTTGAACTCAGGGCCTGGGCACTGTCCCTGAGCTTCTTTTGCTTAGGCCTAGTGCTCTACCACTTGAGCCACTTCTGGCTTTTTCTGTGTATATGGTACTAAGGAATTGAACCCAGGGCTTCCTCATGGTAGGCAAGCACCCTACCACTAAGCCACATTCCCAGCCCTATTCCTCTATTTTAGAATATTTTTTCTTCTTTTTTTTTTTTTATTTGTAGAACTGGGGATTAAACCCAGGATCTCACACATGCTAGGCAAGTGCTCTGCCACAGAGCGGCTTTTCCCAGCCCTTTTTAGAAAATGACAGGGTCTCACTGAGTTTCCCAAAGTAGGCTTAAATTTCCTGTTTTCCTCCCTTTAGCCAGGTTTACAGGTGTCTGCTGCCCCACCCAACTTCTGTGATACAGAAGCCATAGTACCATAATCATTTTCAAAGTAAAAGTACTGGCAACACGTATGTTTGTTGTATGTACTGATGCATGTTTTCTGCTTTATTCACAGTGGCTCAGCACTACGTTGTGCATGCTTCTGCTATGCACTGATTTGTTCTGTTCCAGTTGCCACATATATCATTCTTGTGACATCCCTGCGCTACCACTTATTCATATGGAGTGTCTTTTCTCCAAAGCTTCTCTATGAGGGGATGCATCTGCTCATTACAGCTGCTCTCTGTGCTCTGTTCACGGCCATGGACCAGACGGGCCACACAAGGATGTACATGAAGACAGACACCCGTAGCTGATGTGTTTTTACAGTTCCTGTTTGGGTCATGGATTTGAGTATTGAAAAATCTGCCCCTGGGTTGCAAACATGGCTCAGTTGGTAGAGCCCTAGCCAGTGAGCAAGAATGTCTGGTAAGGAGTTCAAGTCCCAGTCTATGACCTGAAAAGAAGAGAAAGAAAAGTCTGCCATGTCAAGTTCTGGAAGGAAAAAAAAAAAGTGAAGCCTATGAAGTTGATGAAGAGATTCAGTTGCACTGGAATTTAAATTAAATAGTAAGCGGTTTAATAAAAGATTACTTTAAAATATACTTTATCATATTTTCTGTGTTGCCAATCATTCCAGAAACTTCTGGACTTTTAATTTCCTCTGGATAAGTTATGAATCTGTGTGTTTAAGATTCTGGCCTTTGTACTGGTATGTATGACTCTCCCAAGAGGCCAGGAGCCTGTGGAGGAAGCACATCTACTACCAGGATCTATATCTCCTAGAGCTCAGCCCCTACATAGCACTGAGAGCCCAAGGCACTTCAGTTTAACATGGATTTTGTCTAGAAATACTGATGGCATTTGAAATGAAAGTTAAAAAGCATTTTTTTAAAAGCATTCATTTAGCCAGTTCCTGGTGGCTCACACCTGTAATGCTAGCTACTCAGTAGGCTGAGATCTGAAGATCATGGTTCAGATCCTGCCCAGGCAGAAAATTCCTTGAGACTCTTACTTCCACTTAACCAGCAAAAAATTGGATGTGGCCAGATGCCAGTGGCTCCAGCTTATAATCCTAGAAACTCAGGAGGTTGAGATCCTAGGATTGTGGTTTGAAGCCAGACCAGGCAGGAACGTCTGTGAGAATGTTATCTAATTAATTACCAAAAAGCCGGAAGTAGGGCTGGGAAGGTGGCTCAGTGGTAGAGTGCTTGCCTTGCATGCATGAGGCCCTGGGTTCGATTCCTCAGCACCACATAAGCAGAAAAAGCCAGCAGCGTCACTCTGGCTCGAGCTCTAGCCTTGAGCTGAAGACCTGAAGGACAGACAGCGCCCAGGCCCAGAGTTCAGGCCCCATGACCAGCAAAAAAAAAAAAAAGCCGGAAGTAGAGCTGTGGCTCAGGTGGTAAGAGCCTTGTGGAAAAATTTTAAAAAAAAAAAAAAAGGTCAGGGACCATGCCTAGGCCCTGAATTCAAGCTCCAGGACTAGCATACACACACACACAGGAAGAAGAAGAAGAAAAGAATCTGGAGACCTGGCTCCCACCTACAATCCTTGCTACTCAGGAGGCTGAGATCTGAGGATCATGGTTCAAATCCAGCCCAGGCAGGAAAGTAAGTCCATGAAACTCTTATCTCCAACTAACCACCAGAAAACTGGAAGTGGTGCTGTGGCTCAAGTGGAAGAGCACTTGCCTGGAGCTGAAGAGCTGAGGGACAATGCCCAGGCCCAGTAATCTGGGCTTGGGATGTCGTTCAAATGATAGAATGCTTGAGATCCTGAATTCAGTTCTCAATACCACCAAAAAATAAAAAGTTGCCAGGTATGGTACTCACATCTACAATCCTAGCGCTCAAGAGTCAGGCAGGTGTGTAAGATGGAAATAACACCTGGGCCTACCACAGGACTGGTCTAAGGATTAAGGAAGAGGTTCCTAAACCATGTACATAAACCTCAAAACCGCTTTTTCTAGCTCTTTTCTAGCTCTCCCACCTCTTTCCCAGCTCTCTCTCTTTCCCAGCTCTTTCCCAGCTCTCTTTCCCAGGTCTTTCCCAGCCGCATGGAGGACCAACATGGCCTGGTGCCGGCCAGAACGATGAATAAGCCTACCCCTTACCTGAATACCACGTGCATAGTGTGGTTTTTACTCAGCTACCTCTTTTTAAAAACCTAACATAAATGGTGCCATGACTCGGATAAAGGGCTTAAAGTCAGGATAGGTGGGATTCCTCTCCGGTTTTTTTTCCTCTTTTTTCTCTTTCTGTTTGTTTTTCCCTTTTTGCTCTGAGGAATACCCACAGTTCTGACAGCCTTTTGCGAACCCATCTGTCTGCTGCGGACACAGCGCATCGATACCATTGCTGCCTTCACATCCACGTCCACACCACTTCTCTACTCTGGTGAGTGAAACTACTCTCTACGGCTCTCTGTTGCCCAGTCTCTGTCCAGACGTGGCGCCATGCCAGAGAGCTCCTACGGCCGTTAGCTGAAAGGCCGGTCACCTCCAAAGCTGAGGACGCTTGGTTTTGGGGGTTTGGCCATTTCTAGAGGGCTCTGGGGGAAGTTGGGGCGCCGCTTCTGCCTGGTTAGCTCTCCTTCACTCACCAGACTGACTCTCCTACACATTTAATGGGGTGCTGTGAGTCACGCCTGAGCCATGAAACCCTCCTGCGCGCCCTGGAAAGCCAGAGAGCCTAATTTTATGCCATTCTCAGATGTACACAGTTTTTGCTACTGCAATGGTAAATAGTCAGAAGTCTGTTTACTTTCAGGCTCTCTTTGATCTCTCTGCCATTCATGTCCAACTTTCCCTCTCTCCCTTTCTCTTTTCTACAACATTTTGGCTTGTGCCCTGAAGAGTGCGACGCAGGCTGGGTCCCGGGGACCCTCTTCTAGGTTCCCTCTCAAAGGCTAGCCAATGTAGGCTTATCTATTTGTTCAGGGTTTCTTTGCATTCTTTCAGAAATTCACCATCTTGAGTTTGCCATCTTGGCCACATGGTGAGTTAAGGGTTTGGCCCCATCTGACTCTTAACCTTCCACTAAGTTTACTACTCCATCTATTCTAAGGTGCCTTGCTAACAAGTTGCTCTTTTCACAGTCCCTGGTAAGTGAGGCCCAACAATCTGATGTGCTTTGCTTTGTTAGCAAAGATGTCTACACATTGTTGTCAAAAATTTTAGGTTTTGAGTTTTGCCTTTTTTACTTTGTGTTGTGTATTCTACTACTGACTACATGGTGCTAAAATTCTCATCACATCTAACAAGTTTTGTCATTGCAGAATATTTGTTGGTCAATTCTTGATAAGGACCAGGTAAGCTCTATTCTATTTGATCTCCTTGTTGCTTTCATTGGAAATAATAAAGGGCTGTTTTGGCAAAGATTGCAGTTCAAAGCCAGCCCAGGCTGAAAAATCCCTAAGACTCCATCTCCCAACTAATCTGCAAAAAGCCAGGCTGGAAGCATGGCTCAAGACTCTTATCTTGAACCAGCAAACACTGCAAGTGGTACTATAACTCAAAGTGGTTCAGTGCTGGCCTTAAGCAGAAGTACTCAGGGACAGTGCCCAGGCCTTGAGTTCAATCCTCTTTGAATACCAACTTGGACAAGCCATCCCAGCAACGAGCACCTAGGCTCAGCCAGTCTGGGGAACAAGGGAACATGGAGAGGAGTAAGAGGAGATGATGTCACATCAGCTACTTTGTGCCTGCCCTTTCAAAATTAACCAGAGGGCTGGGAAGGTGGCTCAGCGGTAGAGCGCTTGCCTTGCATGCCTGAGGCCCTGGGTTCAATTCCTCAGCACCACATAAGCAAAAAGCCGGAAGTGGCGCTGTGGCTCAAGTGGTAGAGCACTTGCCTTGAGCTGAAGAGCTGAGGGACAGCGCCCAGGCCCAGAGTTCAGGCCCCACGACCGGACCCAAAAAATTAACCAGAGCTGGGAGGTCAGTAGAAGAAGCCTGCCCATCCAATGTCTATACCTGTCTACCTATTAACTGAACAAGAATTTATATTCTTGCCTTTGTCACCTGACTTCTCTACCTAATTGCCAGATGTCAGAAGTAGCTAGGGACATTTCTACCAACATTTTCAGCCCCAAGTCTTTCCTCTTGCCATTTATTTGCTCTCTAGTATTTTTTTCAGCCCCTCAATGCCTCATGAGACTTCTCCAGACTTCAAGAGACTTGCCTCCTCTAGAATTCATCTAAGGACCCATGCCACCAAAGGACAGCTGCTGCTTGCTGCCTTCTCTGGGAGAGGACCAAATCCCAGCCTTTTACCCCTATTGTCGATGTCCCTTGTCAGCAGGAAGTAGCCAGAGAGAATCCGAGCCCTATTTCATGATTATTAAAAGGCTGGAATGTAAGGTCTGCTCCTGGATGGTGAGCAGACTCCACCCTCCTCGAAGCAAAGTCTCCACCTAGTACCTGCGTTATCTAGACAACTGGCACACCTGGAAGAGGTCACATCTGCATCTGCTGAGGTCACATCTGAGTTTGATGTGGCCCCACCTCTCTCCACCCATACCCTAGATAAGGCTTAGCCCAGGTCCAGACGCTCTTTTTCTAGCTCTTTCCCACCTCTTTCCCAGCTCTCTTTCCCAGCTCTTTCCCAGGTCTTTCCCAGCCATGTGGAATGCCAACATGGCCTGGTACCAGCCAGAACGATGAATAAATCTACCCCTTACTTGAAAAAAAAAAAAAAAAAAAAAACCTCAAAACCTCTGGCTGTTATTCTCTATCAATCAAAAATCCTCCCAAGGGCTGAAAAGGTGGCTCGGTGGTAAAGCACATGCCTTGCATGCCTGAAGCCCTGGGTTCGATTCCTCAGCACCACATAAGCAAAAAGAAAAAAGCCGGAAGTGGCGCTGTGGCTCAAGTGGTAGAGCACTAGCCTTGAGCTGAAGAGCTGAGGGACAGTGCCCAGGCCCAGAGTTCAGGCCCCATGACCGGACCCAAAAAAAAACAACAACAACAACAAAAATCCCTCCCAAGATCACAAAGATAGCCGTTAATACTTTGGACAGGTACCAGAAGCTCTACTATTCTGGTTTTTTTTTTTTTATCCTCTGACCATGTGAGTGTTACAGAATGTTTTTGTTGTGTTTTCAACCCCGTACTGACCAAGGCTTGAACTCAGGGCACTCGTTGCACTGTCTTGCTGCCAGATGAGCCTCACCACTAACCATTCTGCTTGTGATGCTGGAGATAGAGGCCCAAGGACTCTTCTGCCTGGGATGGCTCCATCATGAGCTTCCAAGACTCAGCCTCCTGAATAGCTAGCATTATAGGTATAAGCCACCAGCACCAGCCAGATACTCAGTTTTGACAACACAAAAACTTGACAAATGCTACTTCTTCCCCTGCCCTTCCTTTTTAATATATCATCTCAGGAAATGGAGGCCTGGCTCTCATTGCAGAGTACTAGCTTTGAGCAAAAAAAAAAAAAAAAAGCCAAATGAGCATGAAGTCCTGAGTTTCAGTCCCAGTACCAGCAAAAAAAAAGGAAAAAAAAAAGATACACTCTCACTGTGTTAGCCAGGCTAGCTCAATCTGACCATCCTTCTGTCTCAGTTTTTCCAGAGCTGGGATTACAAGTGTGTGCCTGGCTTCAAATGGTAGTTCTTACAGGTAAATTAGACAAGAAGAAAAGAGTGCATGTAAAACTACTGATGTGAATCAGAACCTTCTTATTCACGGTTTAAACAATGTCTGGAATATGTCATAACTCCAGCCTATTCTTGAACCAGTAGACTTGTACCCACATCATTTTCCTATAGCTTCCTGAGGTATCATTGGTGGAAAGCCTATTCTTGAACCAGTAGACTTGTACCCACATCATTTTCCTATAACTTCCTGAGGTATCATTGGTGGAAAGCCTATTCTTGAACCAGTAGACTTGTACCCACATCGTTTTCCTATAACTTCCTGAGGTATCATTGGTGGAAAGCCAAGGAAAGGGGACATAGAATTCACCGTACTATTTTTGAAACTTTTTTTGAGTCTTAAACTATTTTAAAACAAAAAGCTCTAATTTTACAAATTACTGGTTAGTTGTAACTGCCTGTGAACTTCCCTGCCCCTCTGAGCTCAGACCCACTGCCGTGCCTTACACCTGAATGGTCTTTACCTGGATGTAACTGAATTATCCACATCTCCTTGCAGGATGGTGCCGAGTTATACCGATCTACAAATGCTGAGATAGTAAACACCCATCTCATCTGAAAAGTCCTATGTTCAAATGGCAAATCCAAGTTTGCAAAAACATGAAATCTCAAAGTTAATCGCCACCATCACATCACGAATGGCTTTTCCCCCTAAACTGATGGTCTTGCTTTCTTTTCAAGGAAAGGTCAGCCAAATGCTCAAATCCAAATTTCTAGTGTGTCACTTTTTTTTTTTCCAGGAAAAGTAGTGCTGCATGTATGGCAGGGCTGGTTCAGCCAAACACCTTTTCACTTGTCCATTCCTAGCCTACTCATTTAAAAGACATGCTCAAGGGCTGGGATGGTGGCTCAGTGGTAGAGCGCATGCTTTGCATGCCAGAGGCCCTGGGTTCGATTCCTCAGTACCACATAAGCAAAAAGAAAAAAGCCAGAAGTGGTGCTGTGGCTCAAGTGGTAGAGCGCTCACCTTGAGCTGAAGAGCTGAGGGACAGTGCTCAGGCCCAGAGTTCAGGCCCCATGACCGGACCCAAAAAAACAAACAAACAAACAAAAAAACATAATGGCCTGATAAACACAGAAGAAGGATGGGGAACTATATTTCAGCCAGACAAAAATCAGAATAAAGGTGTGAGTAAGCAAAAAAATAAAAAAAATAAAAGACATGCTCAAGCCAGGTGCCGGTGGCTCACGCCTGTAATCCTAACTACTCAGGAGGCTGAGATCTGAGGATTGAGGTTCAAAGCCAGCCCAAGCAGGACAATCTGTGAGACTCATTCCCAATAAACCACAAGAAAATCAGAAGTGGTGCTGTTGCTCAAGTGGTAGAGCACTTGCCTTGAGCTGAAGAGCTGAGGGATAGCGCCCACAGACAGAGTTCAAGCACCACAACTGACCAAAAAAGAAAAAAAAAAAGACATGCTTGCAGGTCAAAACCTATTAAAATAACTCACTGTCACCATTGCTGTAAGGATGTCCCGAGGGAATCGTGTAAGACATTGCTGCTGTGTATGGCAGCAGCCATACACAGCCACAAGGCCAGGCTTTGGTCAGCACTTTGCCCACTGCTGCCTTTGCAACTCTTCTGATTCAGGAAAATACTGTAATCTGAAGGAATTAGGAAATGGGACTCAAAAAATTTTAAAGTGTCAGCATACAAAAACAACAATCAGCATTCAGTGAATACAAATAAGGACATCTCTGGAAAGGAGAATGTATGGGAAGGACACATGCCCAAGGATCATGCTAGAATGCTTCTGCTCCCAACCCAAAGTATGCTTTCCTGACATTAACAGAACAAAATTAAAGTGAAATCAAACAAAATTCCATAGTTCATAAATGTGTTTTTGTTTTAAGAAAAAGACTATAAGGAAGGTCCAGCCTAAAATAATTCTGTTCTCTGAAATTTAGCTACTTTCCTATTTCAGTCACTCTTTCCTGACTCACAACTGTAAAAGGTCGCTGAGTTTTCATACATTCTCCTTCTGTCCCAATTAACCAGATTTGCTATGGAATTACCATCATTTGTGACACATCTGCAGTTTACACAACTAGGCAGTTTTGATCTCTTAAGAAATGGCCCACTTACTTACCCTTGGTTTTTCCACAATGGCTATATAATTTAAACTCCTATTTTCTTTTTAAAGGAAGGAAGGGAGGGAAAGGAAGGAAGGAGAGAAAGGGAAAAAAAGAAAGAGACAAGGAAAAAAGACAGGCATTAGGTCGAGATTTCATTGAATCTGTAGCTCACATTGGGTAGGGTGGTTATTAGTTACTATGAGGTGGATCCGTCATTGAGGGCGAGCAAGCTATGAGAAGAGGTTCATTTTCACATGCCACAGGAGTTGGTTAGTTATAAGAAGTTAGTTATTCCATGAGGGGCTCCTGGTACAGAAAGCACAACCCTCTCTTGTTCTCTTAACCTTGCCTTCTGCCATGAGATGGAACATCTCACATCAAGTGCTGGTGCCTTGATTTTGTACTTCCAGTCTCTAAAACAATCAGTACTCATGCTCCGATATTCTCTTCAAGCCACAGAAAACTGATTAAGAAGCAAAGTGCCAGTGGCTCACAATTGTAATCCTAGCTATTCAGGAGGCTGATATCTGAGGATTGCAGTTCAATATTAGGCAGAGCAGGAAAGTTCATAAGAACTTTATCTGCAATTAACCACCTAAAAGCCAGAATGGAGATGTGGCTCCAGTGATAAAGCATCCAAACTTGAGTGAAAAAAAACTAAGGGACAGTGCCCAGGCCCTGAGTTCAAGCTCAGGAAAGAAAAAAGAAGAAAGAGAGAGAGAGGAAGGAAGGAAAGAAAAAGGAAGGAAGGAAAGAAGGAAGGAAGGGGGAGGAAGGGAAAGAAAGAGGGAAGGAGAAAAAGAGAAAAAAAAGAAAGAACACAAAAGGAAAATATATTAAGACAAGTGGTATCTAGAGCATGTATAATAAACCTCTAAACATCAACCAGAAAGTAAAAATACAATTATTTTGAAAGCAAGGGCTAAAGGATGCAAAAGACCAAATACACAGTAAAGACACTACCCTAACAATTGTAGAAATGCAGGAAACCAATCTACCATTTCAAAGCAACCACCAAGGATGTGAGGGCGATCTGGCTGCGACATCTGTCACCCCACTGATCGCCAGGGTTGATTCGGCTGCTCTGGCTGGCTAGGCGGGTGTCCCCTTCCTCCCTCACTGCTCCACGTGCGTCCCTCCCGAAGCTGTGCGCTCGGTCGAAGAGGACGACCATCCCCGACAGAGGAGGACCGGTCTTCGGTCACGGATATACGAGTAGCTGCGCTGCACTCCCCTGCTAGAACCTCCAAACAAGCTCTCAAAGTCCACCAAAATGACAGAATTGCTGAGACCAAAGATACCCACTGCTGAGAGGAAGGGAGACTCTGCTGCCAAATGCACCTTGCTGGTGACTATTTTGGAAGCTCCACTGTGCACAGTGAACCTGAAGTGGCTGGTAGAAAAAAAAATAAGACTTAACCTTTTCCTGGGGCTGGAGCCCAGAAGACTTGCCTTGTGAGCAAGATGGCTATTGAGTGTTTTCTGCTGACAGCAAGTATAACAGGGGACTTCCCATGGTAAGGCCGAAAGGGGTCAACCAGGTTTTTAATAACCCATGCTTAACAGAATTCACTCACTCTGCAAGACCACTATTAATCTCTCCCAAGTGTAAGGTGCTCCTGATAACCTCATTATCCTGCATTAACCTGAAGGTCACAACACTAAGGACTTAGCACAGGAGCTGTTGAGGGCCACTCAAACCACATCCAAACCATAGCCATTATCTACTATGCTCTCTTATATCTCACTTATTATTATTAATAATACCATTATTATTATTAGTCGTGGGACTTGAACTCTGGGCCTGGGTGCTGTCTGTCAGCATTTCAGAGTGATCACACAGCAGACAAGTGGACACCGATCAGAGAGGAGCCAGTTTTGCTCTTTTGTAACAACCCATTCTCCCGGGAACTATTTCTTCAAGGCCAGGGTCAATCCCTTCCAAGGGCAGTGAGGACTAACTTTCCAATATGTGAGCTTCTAGGTGCCACACACAAACTATATCAAAAACCAGATCAGCAGGTAAAAGGATTTTCATTGCAACACATTATAATAGTGAAAAAGGAACTACAAACAAACTGTAAACTATAAACAAACTATAAACAAACTGTGGCTTATACAATGAAACAAAATACAATAATCACGAGTGAATCTAAAAAATATAATGTTTGAGTACACAAAGCATAGTTATTAAAATTAAATGCAATATGAGTTCATTTATGTAACGTTTTTAAAACATACAAGTGAATGCAGTATTTTGTATGTGGACATTCCAGTTAAACACAGCCCAAACCTGTGTCTGGAGCTCACTCAGCACTAACTTCAGGTGAGGGTGACCTGCAGAGCCAGTGGAAAGGGGAGGGAGACCTCATCCGTAAATTTAGAAACAAAATCGGAGCCAACTTTGTAGATGAAATTTTAATTTTAATTTTAAAATTGCTTGTGCTGGGCTGGGAAGTTGGCTCAGTGGTAGAGCGCTTGCCTTGCATGCCTGAGGCCCTGGGTTTGATTCCTCAGCACCACATAAGCAAAAAGAAAAAAAACGGAAGTGGTGCTGTGGCTCAAGTGGTAGAGCGCTAGCCTTGAGCTCAAGAGCTGAGGGACAGCGCCCAGGCCCAGAGTTCAGGCCCACGGCCGGACTCCCCCCCCCCAAAAAAAATTGCTTGTGCTGTAATGACAGTGCAAAGGGCATGTGTGTGCTCATGGCATCAAGATAGAAGAAGCAGTTAAGACAAGGTTGCTGTGGGTGGACTGGCCTCCAGACCTGGAAGAGTTCTCAACATGCTGGTCCGCACTGCGGCGTGCTCTGATGGAGAGCATGACCACACTCCCAGAGCAGTTTGAAACAACGGCTGTGAAATCTCTTCACCCTGCAGTTCCCCAAGAGAGGCTTGAATTAGGCTTGAATTAGGGGGAGGTGGGTACCAATGGATATGCCAGGCATCTGGCTGTGCCTCATCTTGATGACAGCTGCTGGTGAAGACTGAATGGGATCCATTAGCAGAGTGCTGAGTGGAAGGGTTTGGTGGCAGGTGTGTTCAGGGCTTTGGGACAGGATTCGGGCCCAGTGGGCAGTGAGTGGAGCCATTTCTCTGGAGGAGAAAGATGAGGCGCTGCGGGACTGTGAGCAGCAGGACGTTGGTCTGGAAGGCAACCAACCGTGTCCCACTGCCCACCTATCACCTGGACTATAAAATTCTCACACAAGTCACTCCAGGACTGACCTGCATCCTGTCTTGTCCCAGGTCTCAGGAAAATGACTGATTCCCCAAGCTTGCTGTACATGGCTCAGGCAGCCCTGTCCTGAGCACAGAAAACTTTAAAGGCCCGCTTATTAGTAGAGGTGCTCACCTGCCCACCTTTGGGTAGGTGTGTCAGCCCACAGACACTCTTGCTTTGATGAACAAATCTGCTAGTGTGCACTGCCAGTCCTCTTCTGGGACTTTCAGAAACAGTGCCCTCCCCTGCACCAGGTGACAAGCCTCAAAGGCACCTTTGCGTTTGCCCAGCAAGCAGGCTGCAGTCCTCGGTCCTCAGCCAGGCCGAGGGGAACAGAAGGGCGGCAGGAGGGAGGGGCCCGGAGCAGAGTGAGCAGCCACCCTGCCAGCCTGTAGGCGGCTGCACAGCAGCAGCAGAGCTTCAGTGTGGGAGAGCGCGAAGTCACGCATGTAAGGAAAAAATAACCTGCGTTATGCTTTAAGAAGCAGGAGGGGCTGTCGTGGTAGGCCCCACAGGCCTCCTCAGGGGCTCCTGTCCCACAGGGCGCTCTAGAATACGAGGTGGCTCCCTACAAAGATGACCTGCAGCTGGGTGGAAGCGAAGGCAGCAGGGAAAAAAACCTCCAAAAACAGGAAGCAGGGTTGTTCCTCTCTTCAGCCAACAGGCAGGACGGCCAAGGGGTCCAGGCACAGCACGGGGTGGGGGGCGCGTTCCAGGCAGAGCTGCTGCAGCACCCTGGAGAGCACCATCCTGGGCCACAAACAGCTCACTCATCTGTGGCTATTGAAAATTCTGCATATAAGCCAAATGTAATTAATTTTCAGAGGTTTTTCCCCTTCTGCAAGTACTTTTCTTCATGTTTCGTCTTGAAAGAATAGTTCTCTATCTGGGTGGCTGCCTGGGGCCTGCTGGGCACTTGATCCTGGGGCCCACCTTGGGTAGTTTCTTTCCTGTCTGCACCTGAGGGAGGCCCCGGGCACTAAATGGCCGCACTGCTGGGGGAAAAGAGTGCTTCCCACAGAGGCACTTAGCCCACCGCTACCATCGTGGGAGCAGAGGTCCATCTCTGGTGCTGTGTGTTCTGTGGTCCTCTATACACTCCAACGCTTGCTTGGCACACTTAATATCCCCTGCCTCATGTGCGCCTCAGTGAATGATTAGGTGTGGATGTGCTGCCAGCAACAATGCCCCCAAGTCCATGGAACACTGGGAGCTCCAGAGGCCCTGGCCCAGCGAGGGCCCACCCATCCCTTCAACCTACCATCTACATCCAACTGTCTGCACCCTACAATGTGCAGCCGTCCCCTTGTTTGCGGAACACAAACCCTTAGGTACTAGCTGTTTTTCATACATGCATAGCTATGATCATTTGATTTATAAATCAGGCATAGTATAAGATTAACAACAATAGGAATCTTCAATTCAAAAGTAATCATCTTATTTCAAATGAATAGTGAGTGCCACTCCGGCCAGCGGTGCCTTGCTGAACTCTATACAGGCACAGAATACCTTGCCACCGGTTGAAACATGTTTTTTTGTTTATATCTTCTACTGACAAATGTAATGCCTTTTCGATCTAAATTAAGCACATTCTAAATAAGCCATAATGTTTAGAGTTTGAGATATAACAGCAAAAGTAGCACAACTTTTTTTCCTGCTTGACAATCTCATGAATAGATTTGTTCTTAATGTAGATCTTAGAATGTTTTCTTTTCTTTTCTGAAGACAAGAGCTTTCACTTTTCACTTAAAGAGAAGCACTGTACAACTGTTTGACATATCTGAGTTGTCAGCATCACTACTCTTATGCTTTGAGGCTGTTAATAGGTAAAAACTGAATGAGCTACTGGAATCCAAGCACTATAAAACTGCGGCAGTCCATCTGACATCCTGCTGTCTACTGAGTGCCGAATGGTTAGGCAGGGAAGATAGGGTGGTGTGCTGGATGACAGGGTGATTCATGTCCCAGGCAGGAATGAGTAGGCTGGTGCAAGATTTCATCATGCTACTAAGAAAGGAACATAATTTAAAACTTACAGATTCCATCTTTTGGAGTTTTACATTTAGCATTTCAGACTGCACTTGACCATGGGTAGCCAGTCCATAGACAAGGAAACCGAGGGTCAGGGGGCTGTTGTACGTCTGGCCACATGCCCCCTAGCGCCAGACATCTGCGCACCCACACCCCACCTCCTGCCCCCCACTGCCCGAGACTGCCCACCACTGCATGTTATCCAAGCCACCTCCCCCTGCAGCTTACTGTGCGGGTCACACAGGTCCTTGTGAACATCCTACTGCTGTCTTGATTTTGGTTTTGTTTCTGGTGTTTTTGTTTGTTTGTTTTGCAGTACTAGAGACTGAAATCAGAGACTCGTGATCAGGCAGACGCTCTACCACTTGAACCACACTTCTTGCCCCATTTGTGTTGTTTCCAAAGTAGAGTCTCACTTTATTTCCAGGCTGGCCTGGACTGCTTCCCTGCATCTCTGGGGTGACAGTGCAGTCACCACTGCGGCCGCCATCACACTTCCCTCCACAGAACACCACGCTCAGCCACTAGGCGAGGTAGAGTTCTGGGAACTTCTTTAAAATGATGGGACTGCCTGCGACGTTAGTCTTCCATCTCGCCCCTCAAGTCGCTAGGATTACACGACTAGAATCACTATCTCTAGGTTGTCTCTTTATTTTTTTTACTTTATTTTTGATGGAACTAGGGTTTAAATTTATGGCCTTGCACCTTATTAGCTTGTTTACTTGCTTGGCTGGCACTCTACTACTTGAGCCACACCTCAAGCCCAAATTTTTGCTGGTTATTTTGGAGATGGAGTTTTGCAGACTTTTCTACCTGGTCTATCTTCAAAGCAGTCCCTGAATCTCAGCTTCCTGATTAGCTAGGATTACAGGTACAAGCCGTCAGTGCAATGTCGCAGTTTGCTTGCTCCTGACAGAGAATAACTTAGCATGCATGTGGCCAGTTCTGCTCATACAGAGCAAAAGAGACACAGGCCTGCCTCAGAGGCTGGGGCTGCCTAAGTGCCAACCCTAACCTTTCCTGCTCAACCCATGCCACTCTGAGTGGCCTTCCAGTGCTGCCTGCCCTCAGCCTGCAACGCCCCCCCCCCCCCCCAGCATTCCCCAGCATCCCAGTCTGCCAGCCTATCCCTCTCCTTCCCTTAGGGATATGTTCTGCAAGTTGCCAGATATCCAGCCTGGTTAGGAGCCCTTCCCTCTCAGTCCTTCCCATCCACAGCCCAGCTATTAGAGGGTTCATTGATCCTAAGAAAACATGGCTTATTTGGCAATTCTACTGCTCCATACATAGGATCATAACTTATCCTTAGTAAATTGCTCCCTTAAAACAAATTGTACCTGAAGTGAAAGCCAGACAAAACAAAACTTGGAGAGCACCCGGTGAGAGGAGACCAGGCACCATGGCCCCCTTGCCACCAGCAGACAGCTTCCCTGGGCAGCCCCTGAGCCCTGAGGACGAAGAGGCCAGCTTGGATGAGTACAACCTGTAGAGCCCGGGCCATCCCTGTGTGGCTGGTGGAGGCCGGAAAGGTTGCACCAAGGACAAGCAGCTGCTAACACCAACCGCCCCAGCCCTGGTGGGCACGAGAGAAAACTGGTGACAAGTTCCAGAACTTAGAGAGGAAAAAGGCCCAGCGCTAAGACAGACTTACAGATGAGGCCAACCATGACTGCACCCACCATGGAATCAGGACTATGAGGGAATGAGGACCTGGAGGGGGCAGGACCCAGGCCCATCCCCCCCCTTGTTCCCCCCTCCCAAGACTTATCCTACCTAAGAAAGGACCCAAGGGGGGAGGGGCATCAGAAGTGCTTCTAGGCCCAAGCAAAAGAGCAAAGGCAGAGAATGAACCAGAGAGTCAGAAAGGCACCCCCAAAAAGAAACAGAAGAAACTGGAGCCCCCAGGGCAGCAGCAACAATAAGCAATTCAGCAGCTGCAAAAAAACAACAACAACAAAAACAAATTGTACCTTCATGTAAAAATAATTACTTAACAACTCAGAGTTTAGCTACATTAAAAATGCTACTACGCGTATCTGGTTCTGGTGTCTTGTCATAAAAATTCTGGCAGAAGCACAAAATCCTCTTGAAAGACAAAGAGTACCTTGATTTCCAGGTAGCTAAAGAAGTAGTTCTGAGCTGCTGACTACAGCCTCAACCTGAGGAGAATGTGAGTGAGGGGTGACAGGGAGCTCTCTGGTTGGAAGGGAAGGCTGATGCCCACACAGTCCTCCTAGTTCCTTCATCTACTGGTCAATTTACAGACAGGGATTCTAATTTCTCTGGTAAGTTTTTTTTTTTTTTTTGGGGTCCGGTCGCAGGGCCTGAACTCTGGGCCTGGGCGCTGTCCCTCAGCTCTTCAGCTCAAGGCTAACGCTCTACCACTTGAGCCACAGCGCCACTTCCGGCTTTTTTCTTTTTGCTTCTGTGGTGCTGAGGAATCGAACCCAGGGCCTCAGGCATGCAAGGCAAGCGCTCTACCACTGAGCCACCTTCCCAGCCCCTCTAGTAATTATTAAGAAGTGAAATTTTGGAATCCCACTGTTAATATCCATCTCTGTAATGTGGAACTTAGAATGATTTTGGAGTTGAGAACATCAAATACTGAAATGACCCATTTAGTTCACATGGAAAAAGCTGCTCACACAAGACTAGGAAAAAGCCCCTTCCCCACACACCCTAGATCCTTCCTCTGCTCCAGCCAATACTGTGCACAGATGGCATACGCTCTGCCCATCCAACCTGTTGCACCACATTTCGGGAAGTTTCTGTTCCCACTTAAAAAAGCCTAAAGCTTCATAGCACCATTGACTGTGAGTGCAAATCTGAAGGACTCATAAAGCATCTGACATTTTGAGCTGCATGAGGTGCGCAAGAAAACAAAAGGGTTCCAAGGAGTATTGATTTAGAGCATCCCTGCCTCCATGGGTTCTGTTCTGTCCAGGCAGCTGTGCACGCACGCGCACACACACACACACACACTTCACAGAGAGCCTCCCTTGCTCACCCATCAGACAACTCTGGGTGCCTCTACTAGGAAGCCTCTGGAGGCTGGCCCTGAGGCCCCCTGTTAGGCCATTGCCTAAAAACTTGGGCATACTTAAGTTGTCTTAATTAGGTAGAGGAGGAAAAGTCCTTTAAGTCACTTTGTGCTGCTACTACAACATTTCTGATTAGTCTGATGGCCAAAATGCTGCTGTCTTAAGACAGGACTTCTAGGTGAAAAAGAGCATCAATAGGACCCTAGTAAGTCTCCCACTACTCCAGGACAGCAAAGGCCTAAGATGCCTTGCAGGCAAGAGCAACAAAGTACACTAGCCATAGTGATTACCTTTACCGCCAGGACTGGGTTCATGGCCTCTTTGATCAAGTCCCCAAGTTACACAGGAATTGCTCAAGCATCAATGGGATGGGTTTGCCTCACCATAGATTAGCCCGTTGACTGGTGATAGGTCTCACCTTTCTTCATGAAAATAGGCTGTGGCCTTCTCTTCTCAGACTCTGCTGCAGCAGGCAGCAAGGTCAGATGCCGGGCACACAGTAGGGCTGTTATCTCTTGCCAGTGCTCCCGTCATGGAGGAAAAGTCCCATCCCAGAGCCTGTACCTGGGAAACATCGATGCACTTTTTATTTTTATTTAACAGAAGCAGCTTCCTGATCACTGAAGATGAAACCCAGAATTTTTCTTTTTTCCTTTTTTTTCTGGTCTTAGGGACTGAACTCAGGATCTGGGCACTGTCCCTGAGCTTTTTTTCACTCAAGGCTGGCACTTTATCACTTGAGGTACAGCTCCACATCTGACTTTTGTGATTAATAAAGGATAAGAGTCTCATGGACTTTCCTGCCCAAGCTGGTCTTTAGATCGCAGCCCCGTGGGTAGCTAGGATTACAGGCTTGAGCCAGGGCCCAGCTTTTCCATGGCTTCTTGCACTTGCAGGGGCCCATGACTTTCCACCGAGGGCAGGACTCGGCTCCTACCTGGTCGGTCAGCAGCTACATCGGGTACCATCACCCTGGGTACGTGGAAGTCGATCAGCGTTTTCCAAGACTTAGAGCCTGCTCCCCACCAACCCACAGAAGGATGAAAACACACTGCATTCATATGTAACTCATTTCATATTGTGTGTTAATATGCACACACACACACATATCCTAGTCATTTGAAAGTATATCCTTCACATTCATTAAGGCTATTTAAGGGTATATGTTAAATGAAATGCTATAAGATTCAAAATTACCAGATCAATGATTTAACAGAAAAATTATCTTTGCAGAAAAACTATGACTGTGATTTTCCAAAATAGGATTCGATTGTTCATATGTATTAACCAAAAATAAATTCTACTGCCTTGCAGTAGAAACCACACAGCCGGTTTCCAGAAACAGAAATGCAGGGGTCTGGCATCAGTGTCGGCACACACAGCAAGCCAGCTCGGAGACAGGCCGGGCTACGCCGATCAGCTAGGCAGAACACAGCTGCTCAAACGCAACACCTGTCCGACCCACTTCAGCCCTCTCCCCGTGCTGATGGGGTGTGGACACACTCTGTTCCCAAGTGGATGGAATTCTCCAAGAGCACAGCAGTTGATTTAATAAAGGAACTCACCAATGTCAAATTGCAATAAATTTACCAAACATTTTTCACTGTATGTCGCGCTTTACAGTAAGAAAGTGTGGACAGAAGCAGGCACATCCGTGGACAGAGTCTCGCTGTCGGGTGGCTTCCGTTCCTCGGCTCCTCGCCCCCTCGGCGGAGGCCCCGCGCGGCCGGCCGGGCCCGGGGCCAGCTGCGGTCGCCAGCCCACCCCACACACGCATTGTAAACTTTAAATGGGTTCTGGTACGCACAACACAGGCCAGAGAAACCGCCCGACACGGAAGGGAGGACGCTGGAGCGCGGCGCGGCGCCGCGCGCTCGGGGAGCGGGCCTGGGGGCCCCGCGGGGTCCCGCGGGCGGGGCCGGCTCAGCAGGCCCGGCTCGGCTCCCAGGGCCGCGCCGCGGCCTCGCACGGCGGCCGGCAGCAGTACGGGTAGGAGGCGTTGAGATCCGGGTCCGAGGGCGCGTACCCCGGCAGTTCCACCGACGGGTGCCCGCCGCAGCACACCTCCACGCCCGCCTCGTCGAACGCGTGGAAGACGCCCACGTTGATGTAGGACACGGCGTGGAGCGAGGCGAAGCCCGCGCAGTCCCCGGGCGCGGAGAAGTCGGACTCCTCCGGGGCCAGGATGGAGGCCTCGCTCGGCCGCGGCTGCAGGCGCCGGCCCCGCCGGCCCCGCCGGCCCCGCCGCGCCCGGGAGGCGGTCGGCTGCGCGCGGAGCCCGGGGCCGGCTCGGGCCCGCGCCGGGCCGCGCCCCGCCCGCCGCCGGCCGCGCCGGCCGCGCCGGGCCTGGGACGACTTGTAGTTCTTGACCAGCAGGAGGCTGAGCAGGCCCAGCAGGCACTCGAGCGAGTTGAAGACCGTGGAGAGCACCAGGCCGCGCTGGTAGTCCTTCAGCTGGCGGCACTTGGCGGAGGTGGCGCTGTCCAGGGCGCCGCGGGGGCGCGGCGCGCCGGGGCCGGGGCCGGGGCCGGGACCCGCGGCCGAGCCGGGCGCCGCCGCCGCCGGCGAGCGCGACGGCAGGCAGTAGTGGGAGTACTTGCGTTCCACCAGGGACACGGTGTCGCCGTCGATCACCGCGCCCGCGAAGGCGCTCAGGACCCCGAGCATGAAGACCAGGACGCCCAGCAGCAGCAGGTTCTGACTGTTGACCGGTCCCGGGGGCCCGGCCGCCGGCCCCGCCTCGCTCGGCGGGGCCTCCGGAGCGCCCGCGGGAGCCGCGGGGACCCCGAGCCCCGGCCCGGCCTCCGGCCCGGGGGGCCCGGCGAGGGGCGCCTCCCGGGGTCCGCAGCACAGGAGGGCGGCGCCGAGGAGCGAGAGGCCGGCGGCCAGCAGCAGCCCCGAGTAGAAGGCGCCGGCGGCCGCCCCCAGCCGGAACGGCTCCCCGCGCAGCTCCGAGCCCAGCGAGAAGCACTTGAGGCCCACGGCGGCGGCGCTGAGCGCGCAGGCGAGCAGCAGGCAGGAGGCGAGCGCGGCGCAGGCCCCGCGGACGCTCCACTTCATCCTCCGCGCCCGAGCCGGCCCGCGCCCCGCGCGCCCGCCGCCGCCCGCCGCCGCCCCCGCCGCCTGCGCCTCCTCCCGGCGCCGCGCGGCCGGACCGCCGGCCTCCTCCTCATCCTCCCGCGTCCTCCCGGGCCCGCGCCGCCGCCGCTAGAGCCCGCATCCTCCGCCGCTCGCCGCCGCCGCCGCGACCCCGCGCCGGGAACCCGGGCGGCGCGGAGGACCGCAGGGCGCGCGCGCCCCCTCCCCAGCCCGCGGCGCCGCGGCCCGGACGCGCGGCTCCCCCGCCCGCTCGCGGCCCCGCGCGCCTCGCCCTGGCGCCGCCCGCGCGGCCCCCGACCGCCGCCGTCCCCGGGACGCCCCTCCGCTCTCCCCGGGGCAAGGCGCCCCTCGCCGCGGCCCCGCCGGCCAGCGCGCCCCGGGCTCCCGCCGCCGGGGCCCCCTCCTCCCGGACCCTCGAGCCCCACCCCCGGCGCCGCCACCTCGCGGTGCGGCCAACCCGGCCGCGCGAGGCCTCCACGCCCTCCCGGCGGCCGCGCCGGGGCGGCCCGAGGGCCGGCCGGAGAGCGCGCCCGTGGCGCGGGGCAGGGTGAGTCTCCGCGGGCGGAGGGGGCGCGGCGCGGGCCGGGCCGGGAGGGGGGTCTCGGTCTCTGGAAGCCGCTGGCGCGCGTGCGTGCATGCGTGCGGGTGTGAGGGGCGTGATGTGTGTGATGTATCTACCAAGTGCAGGACGGGCTGCGTGCAGCGTCTCTGGGACACGCGTGTGTGCAGTGTGTGTAGAAGGGCGTGTGCTGCGTGCAGAGTTGGCGTTGTCTTTCGGTGCGTGGTGTGCGAGGCGTGTGGTATGCACGGTGGGGGTTGTGGTGTGAGGGGGTGTGCTGTGCGCTCTGCGGGTGTGCGCCTGTGCTATGCGCTCTGGGGGTGTGCACATTGCAGTGTGCGCTCTGCGGGTGTGCGCCTGTGCTGTGCGCTCTGCGGGTGTGCGCCTGTGCTGTGCGCTCTGCGGGTGTGTGCCTGTGCTATGCGCTCTGGGGGTGTGCACATTGCAGTGTGCGCTCTGCGGGTGTGCGCCTGTGCTGTGCGCTCTGCGGGTGTGCGCCTGTGCTGTGCGCTCTGCGGGTGTGCGCCTGTGCTATGCGCTCTGGGGGTGTGCACATTGCAGTGTGCGCTCTGCGGGTGTGCGCCTGTGCTGTGCGCTCTGCGGGTGTGTGCCTGTGCTGTGCGCTCTGGGGGTGTGCACATTGCAGTGTGCGCTCTGCGGGTGTGTGCCTGTGCTGTGCGCTTAGGGGGTGTGTGCCTGTGCTGTGCGCTCTGCGGGTGTGTGCATTGCAGTGAGCGCTCTGCGGGTGTGCGTCTGTGCAGTGAGCCCTCTGCGGGTGTGCACATTGCAGTGAGTGCTCTGTGGGTGTGCACCTGTGCTGTGCGCTCTGTGGGTGTGCGCGTGTGCTGTGCGCTCTGCGGGTGTGCACATTGCAGTGTGCGCTCTGCGGGTGTGCGCCTGTGCTGTGCGCTCTGGGGATGTAAGCGGTGCAGTGGTGTGCGCTCTGGGGGTGTGCACCTGTGCAGTGAGCGCTCTGAGGGTATGGGGCCTGTGCTGTGCGCTCTGGGGATGTGAGCATGTGCTGTGCGCCCTGGGGGTGTGCGCCTGTGCAGTGAGCGCTCTGCGGGTGTGCGCCTGTGCAGTGAGCGCTCTGCGGGTGTGCGAGGGCGGGTGCTGTGTGGGGTGTGCGGGGGCAGAGGAGCCGGAGGGGAGGAGTCTGCTCTCCTGACCAGGCAGGAGATTTCCTGGGCAGCAAGCCAGCAAGCGAAGGGCGCGAGCCCCGCCCTCGCCCGCAGCTCCCGGTGGGGGCTCACTGCACCCATCGTGGGAACTGCAGGGTGGCGCGGGGTGGCGGCTGAGCCCACTGCCCGGAGGGAGGGAGGGAGAGAGGAGAGGGAAGGGGAGGGAGACTGGAGAATGCGCCTGCGTACTGTCACCGCAGGATCCGGCCGGGCACGCACAGGGCCCCCCCCCCGTGGGGAGGAGCCACCGGTGTGTGTGGGGGGGCCCTCACCAGGAAGCTTCACGGGCGCGTGGGGTCCAGTCCAGCCCACGGCCACCTGGCGGCTAGCTTGCTCCCCCGCACTTCTAGCAGCGCAGGCGGATTAGGAAGCCACCTGCGCTTTGGTGGAGGGTGGGCGCGGGCGGAGCCGGTTTCCAGGGAAACCCTGCTTGCGGGCGCTGGAGGCGGAGCGCCTCTGTCTTGGGAGCCTTGCTCGCAGACACAGGCCTGACTGGCCAGCCGCTCCCCTGTCAGGATAGCCTGCGCGCCTCAGGTGGAAGAACGGAGGGGCCGGAGAGGACGCAGCCCCCACCCCTCACTGCACACGTCCACTCTGCTCTCCCCCTCCTCCCCCTGCTCTAATTCACCTGCTGCCACTGCCTCTCCTCCTCCCCCTTTGCCTCTTCCTCCTCCCCTTCCTCCCCTTTCTTCTTCTGCTCTTCCTCTTCCTCCTGCTGCCTGGCCTCCTCCTCCCCCTCCTCCCCCTTCTCCTCCTGCTGGGTCTTCTTCTTGGGGTGTGTGGCAGCTCCACAGCCTCACCTGACTGCTTCTCTGTTAGACCATGGCTCCATGTCGCCCAATAGCCCCAGTCTTGCCCATCCTTCTTACTCGCTCCTTGCAATAAACTCTGAGGTAGGCGCCCATGATCCTCAGAGGGACATTCTGAAAGTCCACCTCTGGCTGTGCTGGGGCCTCAGCCTCTCTACTCCCCCAGCTGCCTCCTGCCAGAGCCTTAGAAGTCTGTTCCCCATGAGGTAGGATTTCCCTGTGGTCCAACTACATATTCCACATCAAACGGAGAGCTGGAGGCAGGCAGGGTGGTGTCCCTGTTCCCCACGGGGGCTGGGCACCCCGGCTGTGTGGGATGGATGATCGGGGTGCTGGCCAGCGGCTGGTTCTGCTTCAGGAGCACAGGGCCGGGCGGCCGGGCACCAGCGTTCGGGAGAGGCCCCGCGCTGTGTGTTTGCGAAGAGCCCTGTTCTTGAGCTTGAGGAGCCCCTCCATTGCTACCACAACTGTGAAGGCATGTAGTCCCTGGCGCTTGCAGCCCTTGACTGATCATCTGCAATAAAGATGCCAGATTGCAGAGAGAGGAGGACAGTCTGTCCATGGTCTCAGATGCCTTTCCCAGCAAGCCACATGGGCCCAGGGAAGCTTCTGTCCAGCTTCTGTCCTGGGGTGGGGCAGGAGCCAGGGCAGGGGGCTGGGGAAAGCCGCCCATAAAAGAAGCACAACCATTTTCACAATAAAAAACAAAAAAAGAAGCACACCACTAGTGAGATGACTGAGCTGCAAGCTGCTGTGTGAAATCGTGGAACCTGTCTGGGCGGGGCAGCTCACAGAGAGCCAGATGCCACACCAGTCACCACATTACAGAGGGTCGTGGTTTTAAAGCATCGGTGAAACATGAATCATGTAAATTAAACGAATATCTTTCTATTACATTTAAGTGTCATTTTCTTATTTGCATATTTATCTGCATCTCAAATTCAATCTCCTGGAGTATTGATTTCAACTAATTTGGCTGATTCTAGGCTTTTTTCCCCCTAACTCTTCACTTAACTTCAGTGTTTTTAACCTTAGTCCACTTTCTGTTGTCAGGGCATACCACAGACTGAGCAATTTATAAAGAATAGAGATTTATTACCAGACCCCAGTGGCTCATGCCTGCAATCCTAGCTACTCAGGAGGCTGAGATCTGAGGATCATTGTTCAATGCCAGCCTGGGCAGGAAAGTCTGTGAGAGTCTTATGTCCAATAAACACACACACACACACACACAACTGGAAATGAAGCTGTGGCTCAAATGCTAGCGTGCTAACCTTGAGCATGAAAGCTCAGGGGCGGCATCCAGGCCCTTAATTCAAGCTCTGGGACTGACATGCACACATGCCCATGTGTGTGTGTGTCTGTGCACACACGCACACACACATACACACACAAATAGAAGTTTATGTAGCTCACAGCTCTGGGTGCTGGAAAGGCCAATAGTATAGTTCTAGCATCTATTCAATGTCTCATAAGGGCCTTGTGACACATCAGAAAGGCCTTCCCCCCAAGCCCCATTAATATGGGATTTTTGCAATTGATTTTCCAGCCCTGAATTGCAGGAGACAGGTAATTAAGACATAGTGTTGACTAATAGTTTTTTCTGTTATTAATTCTCATCCCTTTTTTTTCCAGAATAGCCAGGACCAACCCATTACTCACTGATACATGCATCTGCGCGGCTTTGTCCAGCCATAAATTCCCAGAGGACACTCATAAAAGCACAGTCATGGATTCTTAGACACACATCAATGCCCCTTAGTTGTTATTTTAAAGCTTTAATCTTGTGAAAAAAAATCAAACTGTATGTGTGACTTATAAATAATCATCTATCTATGAGCACTCAAGAGAAGGCTGCAGAATGCATCCCACGGCCCCACCACAGCCTCCTTCCCTCCAAAGTCTCAGTGCTCTTGTTTGAAATGACCTTCCTGCACTTGCTTAGATCTTTATCCACAAGACTCTCCTCACCATTATAATTTGGGTCTGCCTTTCCATAACAAAGTCATATGACAGATAAAGTCGGCTTTCCTCACTGGAGGTTGTATCGAGAGGTGTGTCCATGTTTTATGCAGTTGTTGCCCTTTGAGGTACCTGTCTGACGCTCACTTGTTTCTGTTACAAGCCTGCTGCATGAAATGCTGGAGTTTACCCATGTCGCTTTTGTGAATGCCAGGTTCTTATTCCAGGAGAAAGTTGTGGACCTTCTCGCTTGTGTGCTTCTGAGGCACTTGGGCATTCTTCATTGCTATGTCTTCACGTAGGGGCCCTTCATACTGAGATGTTGTTTAGTTGCAATAGAAACCACTGAGTTGGACAACTGTGCACGTCTGTGTAGGGCGTCACCATCTTGTAATCCAGGACTATACCAACTTCCCCAAAGGCTCTCCTCTTTAGCCCTTCAACTCTGGCTCAGACGCCTTGGTCTGCCACTCCATACAGGGTTTCATGTGTCGGCTCCTGCGTATTTCATGTCTGGCTTCTTTTCCTTGGCATGATGCTTTTCAGATCTGTTCATATTGTAACACAAGTTGGCAGATCATTTGTCCTGATTGCTGTGTAGAGTGCCATCAGGAAGTGTTTATCCACTCATAACATGGCGGACACTGGGGTTTTTTACTCTGCGTGGAAGAAGCTACGGTTTGAAGGTGCTTGGGAGTATCATTCAAGTACAATTCTTTGTGAACACGTTCTTGCCATGATCCTGGACACGTCCTTAGAAGTGGGATTTGTGAATTGTATCATATGTTTACTTTTTTGTTTTAGAGAGATTGGCAGCGTGCCCTCTCATTGTGTGTTACCTCGATCACGAGTTGGAGCTCCCAAGACTTCAGTCCTCCACCGCCAGAGGTGCTGCCAGCCTTTCCAGTAATGTGGCCAGTCAGGCTGGTGGCCAAGCAGGGGCGTCTCAGTATGGTTTTACTTTGCATTGTCCTGATGATTAGTGACATGAAGTCTTTCAATACCTTCTTTAGTAAAAAGTGTTTTCAAATCTTTTTCTAGGATCAAGTGCTACTTGGGAAGTGGGGATCAGAGATGGCCTTTCAAGGTCAGGTCTATCAAAGAAAGTTTGTTGACCAATGGCTGAGTCTGATCACTCAGTCATCATGACCAGTGGCTGAGTGTGGTGGTACTTACCCATCTGTGGGGGAAGCACAAAAAGTTCGAGGTCAGGCTAAAGGATTCAATCCACTAATGTGTTTTCCTTTCTACATAAAAAATTAACTCCAACCTAGTGGTTTAAAACAGTTCATATAGTTCCTTCTGTTTCCTGTAGGTGAGGAGTGCAGGCCGCAGAACTGGACCCCTGCCCTGGGTCTTCTCAAGCTAAAGCCTTCGTCAGCCTCTTCCAAGGTCATTCAGGTTGTCGGCAGGATTTGGTTCCTTTGAGTTGTACAATGAGTCCCTGAGCCCCCAGGACTCACACTTAGCACAGGCAGGGTCCTGAAGCTGGGAGGGGCTGGAGGGGCTGCCTTTCTTGTCTCCAGCCCTCCAGGTCCGGCCCCAAGCAGAGCCACATGGCCAGAGGTGTGCGGGAGCCAGCGTGGACTGCCCTCTGGCTCCTCCCTCCTTAGGAATTTTGTAAGCTAGCTTTTAATTACCGATATTACTGAAAATTAAACAGTATAGCCTACAATGAAGTATATTTTTATTAATTTCAAAGCCATTACTTCTAGCTTTGCTATGATCTGTTCTTGGATTCCTCACACTGACTGCGTCTGGCTGGGCAGAAGCTTGGTACTCCCAAGCCGTGCTCAACAGGTGCATGCAGCGACTTGAGATGGCCACAGAGGGAAATTCACACCACAGAAATGGGTGAGCGCTGCAAACCAGACCTGTCTTCTTGCTTTGTTTGTTGTCTAGATTTAATAATAAGTGAAGGGAAGTATGAAAAATGTGGGCAGCGTTAAAGTGGTTGGCCATTGCTGTCCTATTCAAACAGGGTGCATTCTTCCAGTGTCAGGAGCGACTGTCTGTGGCAGCACATCGTCAGTGAAGTGACGTCCCAACGAATCTGCTCTCCTCTTCCTGGGAACTCATCAACATAAGTGAAAATAGCACCACATTCAAGTCGGAGCAGCTCCCTCTGCTCGTGAGGGCCAGGCCTCTGCTGAGCAGACATAATCAGGCGCTTATTCATGGCCCATTTTGTGACACTATTGTTAGTGATAGAGTTATAAAAACAGCAGATTCTTCAGGAAACAGCAAATCACACTGTAGTTATAAAATGAATACAAAAGGGTAAGTATTTCAGTTTAAATATGTTGTATCTAAACTCACATAAAATGCTAATGGAAATTTTATCTTATGTTAACAAAGTTATTTTTTCATATTTTCATCCCCCCAAAAATGCCAAGGAAAGAGTGATTTATTTTGTCTTTACAGGTGAAAATGTAAAACAAGCACAGAAAAGGATAGTGTGCCCTTGACACCCCCCGGCTCCGGGTTACATCCCAGCCACGCATCTGCATTCTCCCTGGTTGCCTGCCAGTGCCCAAACCCAGCACCAGGAGACTCGCATACCCATCTTTCTATGCACACCAGCCCTACCCCAGACCCCAGCTCAATTTATGAAGTCCATCCTGGTGGCTTTTCCACCTGATGGCTGCCCTTGCTGTCCATACCCCATCCAACAGCAGGGGCTGGCTGGATCGAGCCGGGTGCAGCAGCGACTCCTCTGTACTGGCTCCCAAGATGCCTGTGGTTGACTCACAGACCCTCCGTTCCCCGAAGAGCCAGTCATTCCTCAGAATATGACTCAGTAACAGCATCCTCTGCTCAAATACCTCTGGTGTCATTCACAGTAAGTCAACAACACAACTCAAGCTGTGCCTGGAGTCTGGTTCCATTCAGGGCCAGCCTCCTGGCTGCTCTCTCAGCCAGCACCCTGTCCCTCAGGATGTGCAGCACCTGCTAGGCCTGCCTCACTCGAATTGCCAGGCCTCCTCACCCTTATCATAAGACAGTCACCTCTGCAGAGTATGAGCTCCTTGCCTGTCATGCTAACCTTTCCTCTCAGCTCCCAAAGACAGGGACCTGGTGCCAAGTACCTGGCACATAGTAGGTGCTCAATGAACATTTGTACTGCTAGTTAGCTTGTACAGATTATTGCCACCAGGGATCAAGGAGAGTGTTCTCAGGAGACCTGTTGCACCTGAATTGCCAATAGGAAGCAAGGACAAGGGACAGAGGGCCTAGGTCCCAGTCTAGGTTCTGGACGTTGTTCTGATATCTCAATCAAAAACAATGATGCGACCAGGTGGGTCATCTTAGGAGGACCTCCTGGCCATGTATTGGTGGAGGACAGGATGGGGGCAAGGAGCCCTCCACCGTGAGCGTTGCTCTCTTCCCTAGGGCTGTGCCTGGGCCTCTGCACAGGTCTGCTCAGGCCTGCCTCCGGGCAGGGCCCAGGCTCCTCACAGGGCAAGAAGCATTGGGCAGGAGGAGCACGTTCTCCCTCTACAATGAGGGTACTCTGACCTCAGCCTCCTCAGCAGGGAAAGAAGATTCCGGAAGCATTGCCGGGATCTGATGCTGTATCTTCTCTTAAGTTCCAGCTACCCACATTCTAAAGGGTTTGAAGAACCCCATGGGACAGACCTGGGGACTGTGTTGCCCAGGTCTGTGGGCGGACCTCCTAGAGGACTACGGGACTTGCAAGCTGAGCACAGGCTCCTCCATGCCCAGCATCTGTTTCGTGTCATCAGCGAGACATTAGAAAAGAGGCCCTCCCCCCAATGCTGGGGGACAGACAAGAGGGACAGACAAGAGGGGGGCAGCTGAGAAGGGCCTGCCTGGACTGCCCCTGAGGTCTGGTGGACCAGCTCTGCCCTGGATAGGAGGTAGCTGCATTAGCATGTGCATCTGCTGGACCGTGGAGCAAGACTCGGGGGGCCCTTAGTCCTGCTTTCTCCGGACAATGCCCAGCTTCCTCTGGACGGCCTCTCTTCAGACCAGTCAGTTGCCCTCTCCAACCCCACTGGACTGGTCTCCAACAGCCATAGCTGTAAACAGAGGAGGTCATCCCTCAGCCACACATGGGCCTGGCCACTGGCAAATCAAGGGCCTGAAGACAAAGGCTTCCATTACCCTAAAGTACACACAAAGCCCTCCTCTGTGCTCACCGAACCAGACCCCCTTGATTGAGCTGTGCTGCCCACACCGTCTTGGCTGAAGGGGTGATAGGGCAGATGATCCCAGCGCTGACCCCGCACTCAGCCAGATCCCTCCTGGAAACATGTTTACACTCCCTTACACTCCCACGTAGACACTATTGTCTGGCCTGGATCCCTGTCTTCCTATGCCTTCCAAGTCATCACTACCTCGGTGTTAAAACAAAGATCTGCACAAGGAAAAAAGAGGGGATGAGTGTGCACACACAGCTTTCTGCACCAAGGGGGAGGGGATGAGTGTGCACACACAGCTTTCTACACCAAGGGGGAGGGGATGAGTGTGCACACACAGCTTTCTACACCAAGGGGGAGGGGATGAGTGTGCACACACAGCTTTCTACACCAAGGGGGGAGAGGATGAGTGTGCACACAGCTTTCTACACCAAGGGGGGAGGGGATGAGTGTGCACACACAGCTTTCTACACCAAGGGGGGAGAGGATGAGTGTGCACACACAGCTTTCTACACCAAGGGGGAGGGGATGAGTGTGCACACACAGCTTTCTACACCAAGGGGGGAGAGGATGAGTGTGCACACACAGCTTTCTACACCAAGGGGGGAGAGGATGAGTGTGCACACAGCTTTCTACACCAAGGGGGAGGGGATGAGTGTGCACACACAGCTTTCTACACCAAGGGGGAGGGGATGAGCATGCACACACAGCTTTCTACACCAAGGGGGAGGGGATGAGTGTGCACACACAGCTTTCTGCACCAAGGGGGAGGGGATGAGTGTGCACACACAGCTTTCTGCACCAAGGGGGGAGGGGATGAGCGTGCACACACAGCTTTCTACACCAAGGGGGAGGGGATGAGTGTGCACACACAGCTTTCTGCACCAAGGGGGAGGGGATGAGTATGCACACACAGCTTTCTGCACCAAGGGGGAGGGGATGAGCGTGCACACACAGCTTTCTACACCAAGGGGGAGGGGATGAGTGTGCACACACAGCTTTCTACACCAAGGGGGGAGAGGATGAGTGTGCACACAGCTTTCTACACCAAGGGGGGAGGGGATGAGTGTGCACACAGCTTTCTACACCAAGGGGGAGAGGATGAGTGTGCACACACAGCTTTCTACAAGGGGGAGAGGATGAGTGTGCACACAGCTTTCTACACCAAGGGGGAGGGGATGAGTGTGCACACAGCTTTCTACACCAAGGGGGGAGGGGATGAGTGTGCACACACAGCTTTCTACACCAAGGGGGGAGGGGATGAGCGTGCACACACAGCTTTCTACACCAAGGGGGGAGGGGATGAGCGTGCACACACAGCTTTCTACACCAAGGGGGAGGGGATGAGTGTGCACACACAGCTTTCTACACCAAGGGGGAGAGGACGAGTGTGCACACACAGCTTTCTACACCAAGGGGGGAGGGGATGAGCGTGCACACACAGCTTTCTACACCAAGGGGGGAGGGGATGAGCGTGCACACACAGCTTTCTACACCAAGGGGGAGAGGACGAGCGTGCACACACAGCTTTCTACATCAAGGGGGAGGGGATGAGTGTGCACACACAGCTTTCTACACCAAGGGGGAGGGGATGAGTGTGCACACACAGCTCACACTGGCAGGTGAATCCCCGTGAGCCCAGACGCTGCTCGTTTACCCAGAACAGCAGGGAATATGCATTTTACTTCCTGCCTGAAGCCACCCTGGCCGACAGGGGCATCTCTGGACCAGGGAGGCCACCCGTCCAGATCCAATTCTGGCCCCAGGAGAGATGGAAGCCCAGCAGAGGGGCTGCCCCTGGAGCCCTGCAGCTGCAGAGCTGCAGACACCCGCAGACCTGCCTGCAGGTGCGGCCAGTCCTCAGGGCAGCTACGCAGGGAGCAGCCCATGGGCCTATGTCATGAGGTCAGCTCCTCTGCAGCCCCTGACGTTCACTCCGGGCAGCACACGCAGCCATGAGAAAGTTCCACCTTCAGAGCGCTCTTCTTCAAATGGCAGGCCTAGGACCCAGCTTCTCCACACTCTCTTCACAGGGAGCTCTGGCTGCCGGGGAGCTCCTTCTGTAGACCTGCCTCAAGTCCTCCATCAATTGAATGGCCAATTTCTGTGTCTCTGACAGCCACCTGTCCCCCATCGGCTTTGCTGGAGCCTGTCTCCATTCCTCACCTGCAAGGAAAAAACAAGTTGAGACTTGCTTGAGGTGAACCAGATGCAGGTAAACTGGGACAGAGCCCAGCGGAGCCCAGCCCTCACCAATGTCTGCCATCGGGTCTGAGCTGCCTCAGTCCAGCCCATCCGTGACCTCTGCTATCCTGCTCCCAGAGCTCATTCTGTGAGATTCCAGGTCCCGATAGACCAATCTCTTCTGCTCACAGATGTATGAGAGCCTGACTTCTCCCCACTTCCATCTTTCACCATTCCTCTTGAAAAGTTAACTTTTTTGTTGTTGTTGGTCATGGACCTGAACTCTGGGCCCAGACGCTGTCCCTCAGCTCTTCAGCTCAAGGCGAGCGCTCTACCACTTAAGCCACAGCACTACTTCTGGATTTCTGAGCGATTTATTGGAGATAAGAGTCTCACGGACTTTCTGCTCAGGCTGGCTTTGAACCGTGATCCTCAGATCTCAGCCTCCTGAGTAGCTAGGATGAGAGACATGAGCCAAAGGTCCCTGGATTTGCCTAGTTAATGTTAATTCCACAATTCACTCCTCCTGGTATAATTGCATTCTTTACACAGTGTGGTGACACACTCCTGAAGGTGCCTTCAAAATCCAACATCACAATCAGGAAGAAAGCATTTGGACCCCAGTAAAGGAGTAACTCCATCTCCCCTCAACAGGTTTCCTGGCAGCACCTGTGGAGAGTTAGCACTGCTTCTTGAGCAAAACTGCTGCATTTGTGAGAAATCATAGCTGTGACGCTGTGTCAGCTGGACCAACTGTGGAGGACAGCTGTAATACTGTGTCAGCTGGACTCACTGTGCACAGCTGTAATACTGTGTCAGCTGGACACACTGTGCACAGCTGTGATACTGTGTCAGCTGACCCACTGTGCACAGCTGTGATACTGTGTCAGCTAACCCACTGTGCACAGCTGTGATACTGTGTCAGCTGACCCACTGTGCACAGCTGTGATACTGTGTCAGCTGGACCCACTGTGGACAGCTGTGATACTGTGTCAGCTGGACCCACAGTGCACAGCTGTGATACTGTGTCAGCTGACCCACTGTGGACAGCAGTAATACTGTGTCAGCTGGACCCACTGTGGACGACAGCTGTGAGGCTGTGTCAGCTGGACCCACTGTGCACAGCTGTGATACTGTGTCAGCTGGACCCACTGTGGACAGCTGTGATACTGTGTCAGCTGGACCCACTGTGGACAGCTGTGAGGCTGTGTCAGCTGGACCCACTGTGCACAGCTGTGATACTGTGTCAGCTGGACCCACTGTGGACAGCTGTGATACTGTGTCAGCTGGACCCACTGTGGAGGACAGCTGTGAGGCTGTGTCAGCTGACCCACTATGGACAGCTGTGATACTGTGTCAGCTGGACCCACTGTGCACAGCTGTGATACTGTGTCAGCTGGACCCACTGTGAACAGCTGTGATACTGTGTCAGCTGACCCACTGTGGACAGCTGTGACATTGTGTCAGCTTGACCCACTGTGCACAGCTGTGATATTGTGTCAGCTGGACCCACTGTGGACAGCTGTGATACTGTGTCAGCTGGACCCACTGTGGACATCTCTGATATTGTGTCAGCTGGACCCACTCTGGACAGCTGTGATATTGTGTCAGCTGGACCCACTGTGGACAGCTGTGATACTATGTCAGCTGGACCCACTGTGCACAGCTGTGATACTGTGTCAGCTGGATCCACTGTGGACAGCTGTGAGGCTGTGTCAGCTGGACCCACTGTGCACAGCTGTGATACTGTGTCAGCTGGACCCACTGTGGACAGCTGTGATACTGTGTCAGCTGGACCCACTGTGGACAGCTGTGAGGCTGTGTCAGCTGGACCCACTGTGCACAGCTGTGATACTGTGTCAGCTGGACCCACTGTGGACAGCTGTGATACTGTGTCAGCTGGACCCACTGTGGAGGACAGCTGTGAGGCTGTGTCAGCTGACCCACTATGGACAGCTGTGATACTGTGTCAGCTGGACCCACTGTGCACAGCTGTGATACTGTGTCAGCTGGACCCACTGTGAACAGCTGTGATACTGTGTCAGCTGACCCACTGTGGACAGCTGTGACATTGTGTCAGCTTGACCCACTGTGCACAGCTGTGATATTGTGTCAGCTGGACCCACTGTGGACAGCTGTGATACTGTGTCAGCTGGACCCACTGTGGACATCTCTGATATTGTGTCAGCTGGACCCACTCTGGACAGCTGTGATATTGTGTCAGCTGGACCCACTGTGCACAGCTGTGATACTATGTCAGCTGGACCCACTGTGCACAGCTGTGATACTGTGTCAGCTGGATCCACTGTGGACAGCTGTGAGGCTGTGTCAGCTGGACCCACTGTGGACAGCTGTGATACTGTGTCAGCTGGACCCACTGTCACAGATGTGATACTGTGTCAGCTGGACCCACTGTGGACAGCTGTGATACTGTGTCAGCTGACCCACTGTGGACAGCTGTGATACTGTGTCAGCTGGACCCACTGTGGACAGCTGTGATACTGTGTCAGCTGGACCCACTGTGCAGAGCTGTGATACTGTGTCAGCTGGACCCACTGTGGACAGCTGTGACACTGTGTCAGCTGACCCACTGTGGACAGCTGTGATACTGTGTCAGCTGGACCCACTGTGCACAGCTGTGATACTGTGTCAGCTGACCCACTGTGGACAGCTGTAATACTGTGTCAGCTGGACCCACTGTGCACAGCTGTGATACTGTGTCAGCTGACCCACTGTGCACAGCTGTGATACTGTGTCAGCTGGACCCACTGTGGACAGCTGTGATACTGTGTCAGCTGGACCCACTGTGGACAACTGTGATACTGTGTCAGCTGACCCACTGTGGACAGCTGTCATACTGTGTCAGCTGGACCCACTGTGGACAGCTCTGAGGCTGTACACCTCCCCCTCCCAGGTACCCTCAGCACTGCACAGACATTCTGAGTAGGTTCATTGGGCTGGGTCTTGAGCTAAAGAAACATTAGCACTCTTACCAACTGAGTGCAGCAAGTCACAACATTCAACCTCTGCCTTATGGTGGAAAGTATAGTAACACCGAAAAATAAAGGTGAGACAGATACAAAGAGTTCCTAAGCAGTTTCCGGAATGCGTGGTAGAAAGCCTCCCCACCAACATTGCTGTTCTCATCTATGAGGGCAGGGCCAGGGCAGGGCATAGTTCTAACCTGCCTTCTCTCCGCCCCCCTCCACTCCCTCCTCCTTCTCTTTTTCTTTCTTCCTTTCTTTCTTTTTTCTTGATTTTTTTGGGGGGTCGTGGGGCCTGAACTCTGGGTCTGGGCGCTGTCTCTCAGCTCTTCAGCTCAACACTAGCGCTCTACCATTTCAGGTTTTCTGAGTGGTTTATTGGAGATAAGAGTCTGATGGATTTTGCTGCCCAGGTCGGCTTTGAACTTCAGTCCTCAGAGCTTAGCCTCCTGAGTAGGTAGGATTACAAGTGTGATCCACCGGTGCCCGACTCTCCTTCCTTTCTGTGTTCCATGAACACCAGCATGTATGCATACATGTCCTCATCCCTTTGTGCACACACCCATGAATGCACACATGAGCAATGCATGAGCAGCCTCTTCAGTCTCCTATGTGGTCAGTGTCAAGGGCCACCTCTCAGCAGGAAGGCAACATTAGCAGTGAGTCCTCCAGTCTGACAGCAGCATTACAGAGGCCCGTACCTTCAAGACATCTAGGGAGGTGGCCAGGGAGCCTGCTGGAGGCACCTGCTGTGGCCCAAACATGCTCATCTCCATTTACAACCCAGACTGATGTTTGATGAAACACAGAGCCCATGTACAGCCGTGGATCAGTGCAGTGTGAAAACGTATAGTCACAAAGGTGCTTCAAAAGTAAGAATTCATTAGAGTTGCCGCCACCCACCTATCTCAGCCTGAATTCAATACAACACACCTGGGTCATTTGACCAGAACCCTGAGACTTGGAGCTGGACAATGGGCCCAGAGCCTGTGGGTGCTATGGCCTAGCACTAGAGCCTTCTAGCTACTCGGGAGCTGAGGCCAGGAGAAAAGCAGTTTGAAGTCTGTTCCGGCAAAAATGTCAGGAAGACTTCATCACCAATCAATCATCAAAAAGCCAAACTAGAGTACGGGCCAGAATAAAGAAAGAAAAAGAGGGGAGGGGAGGCAAGAGGGAAGGAGAGAGAGGAGGAGAGGAGAGAGGAGGGGAGGAGAGGAGGGAGGAGAGAGGAGGGGAGGAGGAGAGAAGAGGAGGGGAGGAGAGGAAGAGGAGAGGAGAGGGGAGGGGAGGAGAGAGGAGGGGAGGGGAGGAGAGGAGGAGAGAAGAGAGGAAGGGAGGAGAGGAGGGGAGGAGAGGAGGGGAGGAGAGGAGGAGAGAAGAGAGGAAGGGAGGAGAGGAGGGGAGGAGAGGAGGGGAGGAGAGGAGGGGAGGAGAGGAGGGGAGGAGAGAGGAGGGGAGGAGAGGAGAGGAGAGGAGAGAGGAGGGGAGGAGGGGAAGGGAGGAGAGAGGAGAGGAGGGGAGGGGAGGAGAAGAGGGGAGGGGAGGAGAGGAGGAGGGGAGGAGGAGATGAGAGAGGAGGGGAGGAGGAGAGAAGAGGAGAGGAGAGAGGAGGGGAGGGGAGTGGAGTAAGGGAGGAGAGGAGGGGAGGAGAGAGAAGGGAGAGGAGAAGAGGAGAGGAGAGGAGGGAGGAGGGGAAGAGAGGAGAGAGGAGGGGAGAGGAGGGAGGAGGGGAAGAGAGGAGAGAGGAGGGGAGGAGAAGAGGGGAGGAGAGAGGAGAGGAGAGGAGGGAGGAGAGGATGAGGGGAGGGGAGGAGGGGAGGGGAGGAGGGGAGGAGGGGAGGAGAGGAGGGGAGGGGAGGAGGGGAGAGGAGAGGAGAGAGGAGGGGAGGGGAGGAGAGGAGGGAGGAGAGAGGAGGGGAGGAGAGGAGGGGAGGAGAGGAGGGAGGAGAGAGGAGGGGAGGAGAGGAGAGGAGAGGAGAGAGGAGGGGAGGGGAGGAGGGAGGAGGGGAGGGGAGGGGAGGAGGGGAAGAGAAGAGGGGAGGGGAGAGGGGAGGAGGGGAGGAGAGAGGAGAGGAGGGGAGGGGAGGGGAGGGGAGGGGAGGTGGGGAGGGGAGGGGAGGAGGGGAGCAGAGGAGGAGAGGAGGGGAGGAGGGAGGAGAAGGCCTCGGCCTGCCACAGAGGCTAGGCAAGCTCACCTCACTTGGCCGTGTGGCTGCAGAGTGCTTCACCCCACCGCTGGTGCCCTGGACAAGAAGAGAGATGAGGTGAATAACTGAGCTAACTTCTATCCCAGAGGACTGGGGGTGTTTCCTCTGGTCCAACCTCCACTCCCAGCCAACATTTTCCTCCAGAAACAGACCTGGCTTGGCTCTCCCTGGCCAGGAGATGGCTGGGCAGGGAGAGCAAGGGTAGGCCAGTGCCCACCACACTTTCCAGCGTACCTGAGCAGGGCCGGGCACCAAGCAGACCTGGCACCTCCTGAACAACCAGCCCAGATCCTTGGATGTCTCCTCCGGCAGAACGGGTCATGGTGTTCAAGGGCTTCCTTCCCTTGAGGGGTCAGGGCCGAGGGCCTATTCCACTCAATGCTACGACGTGCTGTAACCCTGTGACAGACCGGAGCCCCCCTGAGCGCCTGGGAGGAGGGAGGGCAGCCCCTCCGGGTGAGTCACGCCTCGCTCTCTAATCATCACTAAGAAAGACTTTGCTGACGGCAGCGTTTGCAGCCTCCATGTGAGCCGGGGAGGCGGCAGCCTGAGCAGCAGCTCTGGGCACCATGAGCCTCACCGAGGAGCAGGTGCGGAGCTTCCTGGATGGGAACCCCAGCTTCGCCCACGAGTACTTCGGGAAGAAGCTGAGCCCCGAGAATGTGGCTGGGGCCTGCGAGGATGGGCGTCTGGTGGACTGTGACAGCTTGCGTGAGCTGTGCCAGGTAGAGGAGAGCGTGGCGCTGTTCGAGCTGGTACAGGACATGCAGGAAAGCATCAACATGGAGCGCGTGGTCTTCAAGGTCCTGCGGCGCCTGTGCACCATCCTGCATGCCGACCGCTGCAGCCTCTTCATGTACCGCCAGCGCAACGGCGTGGCCGAGCTCGCCACGCGGCTCTTCAGCGTGCAGCCGGGCAGCCTCCTGGAGGACTGCCTGGTGCCCCCCGACTCTGAGATCGTCTTCCCACTGGACATCGGGGTTGTGGGCCACGTGGCTCAGACCAAGAAGATGGTGAACGTGCCGGATGTGGCAGAGGTGGGTGTGTGTGCGGCAGAGGTGTGTGCGAAGGCCAGGCCCTGGGCCCTCCCTCCCCTTCAAGAATCCAGCAGGGGCCTCCTGTCCAGGGCCAAAGCTCGATTCCTGCGGCGGAATCCTTGGAGCCCCACCTTTCTGCTCCACCCGCTCCTAGAGCAAGTGTCTAGCCTTTTGGTGTCCCTCCCAGAAGCTGCCCCTTGGCACCATGAGTGAAGAGGAGAGCTCGGGAGGGCCCCCTGTGTCCCACGCAAGTGAGCCCAGCAATGCTTCTCATGCTAAAGTCTTTGATCAGGCCAGAGAACAAACAGACTTAGGCTCTGACCTTGTGACCAGGTCCTAAATTTGGGGCTCCCTGGTGCCCATTGGGCCATGGACTGTGAGGGCCTGAGGGCCGCCTGGTGCCCGTGGGGCCGTGGACTATGAGGGCCTGAGGGCCGCCTGGTGCCCGTGGGGCCGTGCAGACTGAGGGCCTGAGGGCCGCCTGGTGCCCGTGGGGCCGTGGACTGTGAGGACCTCAGGGCCCCCTGGTGCTCGTGGGGCCGTGCAGACTGAGGGCCTGAGGGCTCCCTGGTGCCTGTGGGGCCGTGGACTGTGAGGGCCTGAGGGCCTGAGGGCCGCCTGGTGCCCGTGGGGCCGTGCAGACTGAGGGCCTGAGGGCCGCCTTGTGCCTGTGGGGCCGTGCAGACTGAGGGCCTGAGGGCCCCCCGGTGCCTGTGGGGCCGTGCAGACTGAGGGCCTGAGGGCCCCATGGTGCCCGTGGGGCCGTGCAGACTGAGGGCCTGAGGGCCCCCTGGTGCCCGTGGGGCCGTGCAGACTGAGGGCCTGAGAGCTGCCTGGTGCCTGTGGGGCCGTGGACTGTGAGGGCCTGAGGGCCGCCTGGTGCCCGTGGGGCCGTGCAGACTGAGGGCCTGAGGGCCGCCTGGTGCCCGTGGGGCCGTGCAGACTGAGGGCCTGAGGGCTGCCTGGTGCCCGTGGGGCCGTGCAGACTGAGGGCCTGAGGGCTGCCTGGTGCCCGTGGGGCCTGCACAGACTGTGAGGGCCTGAAGCTTTCAGGATCCTGGGGGAAGGCAGTGGCCAGAGGGGATAGCGAGCCTCCTAGAGGTGTCTGAGCCTGCCGGGCCAGGCCAGAGATCGCCCAGCGGCAGCTCCACACTCCCACAGTACCACACCGCTCTCCTCCCCACTGGTGCTGGGTGGGGAGGCGGGGTGGAGGGGGCAGTGTGCAGCGCTGAGATACTCAGGCCCAGTCTGGGAGCAGACTCACTGACAGAGGAAAGGGCTCCGGAAGACCTGCCTACATGGCTGGGCGGGAGCAACGTAGGTCTAGCCTGCTGAGTGCAGGGCTCCCTTGATGTGAGGATGGCAGACAGGCTCTGAGTGCGCAGCGGGCCAGGGGCCTCTGAGGGAGAAGGCCAGTGCGGGCCAGGGGCCTCCGAGGGAGAAGGCCAGCACCAGCCTCCTTCTTCCAGTTCCTCTCCTGTCTCCTCTTCCTTTTTTCCCTTCCCTGAGGGACCCAGGCAGCCTCATGTCCTTCTGCCCAGGTTCCCCAGGTCCTAGCGAAGGGCTCCCCAAGGGAGTCCCACCTGGACAGCCTCCCCAAAGAGCGCCATTTGCTCCCCTTCCAGCCAGGTGGGAAGGCTAGGCCCCAGGGCAGCCGCAATCCTCTTAGGCTTATCTGCTATAAACAGGCAGCGGTCCAACGACCTGAATAGAGTAATCTGTAGGATTAGCTTGGTTGTTACTTCCTTTTTAAGAAATGGGTCATCCACGAGCCACTTGGAATAACAGGAGCAGGAAAACAAGAAAGTTGGCAGTTGGTCGGTGGCTTGTGTGGGGCGTGAGCACTTCCACACCGACCTTTCTCCTGCTTCCACGCACCCTTCCTTCTCTTTCTTTCTAGCTCCCCCTCCCTCCCTCCCTCCCTCCCTCCCTCCCCCCCTCCCTCCCTCCCTCCCCCCCCCTCCCTCTCCACCCTCCCTCCCTCCTTCCTTTCCTTCCCTTCCTTCCATGTCCTCTTTCCCTTCCTGCTCACATAATCTCCAAGACAAAATTTCATCTTTAAGTCTGGACCGCTCCTCCACCTGCTGCTGCTCCTCTCACACCTGTGGGGATGACGGTGCCCTCCTCTGTGGGGATGACGGTGCCCTCCTCTGTGGGGATGACCGTGTCCTCCTCTGTGGGGATGACCATGTCCTCCTCTGTGGGGATGACCGTGTCCTCCTCTGTGGGGATGACCGTGCTCTCCTCTGTGGGGATGACGATGCCCTCCTCTGTGGGGATGACCGTGTCCTCCTCTGTGGGGATGACCATGTCCTCCTCTGTGGGGATGACGGTGTCCTCCTCTGTGGGGATGACCGTGTCCTCCTCTGTGGGGATGACCGTGCCCTCCTCTGTGGGGATGACGATGCCCTCCTCTGTGGGGATGACCGTGTCCTCCTCTGTGGGGATGACCGTGTCCTCCTCTGTGGGGATGACCGTGCCCTCCTCTGTGGGGATGACGATGCCCTCCTCTGTGGGGATGACCGTGTCCTCCTCTGTGGGGATGACGGTGCCCTCCTCTGTGGGGATGACCGTGTCCTCCTCTGTGGTGATGACGGTGTCCTCCTCTGTGGGGATGACGATGTCCTCCTCTGTGGGGATGACGATGTCCTCCTCTGTGGGGATGACCATGTCCTCCTCTGTGGGGATGACCGTGTCCTCCTCTGTGGGGATGACGGTGCCCTCCTCTGTGGGGATGACCATGTCCTCCTCTGTGGGGATGACCGTGTCCTCCTCCATGGGGATGACGGTGCCCTCCTCTGTGGGGATGACCGTGTCCTCCTCTGTGGGGATGACCATGTCCTCCTCTGTGGGGATGACGGTGTCCTCCTCTGTGGGGATGACGATGTCCTCCTCTGTGGGGATGACCATGTCCTCCTCTGTGGGGATGACCGTGTCCTCCTCTGTGGGGATGACGGTGCCCTCCTCTGTGGGGATGACCATGTCCTCCTCTGTGGGGATGACCGTGTCCTCCTCTGTGGGGATGACGGTGCCCTCCTCTGTGGGGATGACCGTGTCCTCCTCCATGGGGATGACGGTGCCCTCCTCTGTGGGGATGACCGTGTCCTCCTCTGTGGGGATGACCATGTCCTCCTCTGTGGGGATGACGGTGTCCTCCTCTGTGGGGATGACGATGTCCTCCTCTGTGGGGATGACCATGTCCTCCTCTGTGGGGATGACCGTGTCCTCCTCTGTGGGGATGACGGTGCCCTCCTCTGTGGGGATGACCATGTCCTCCTCTGTGGGGATGACCGTGTCCTCCTCTGTGGGGATGACGGTGCCCTCCTCTGTGGGGATGACCATGTCCTCCTCTGTGGGGATGACCGTGTCCTCCTCCATGGGGATGACGGTGCCCTCCTCTGTGGGGATGGCCGTGTCCTCCTCTGTGGGGATGACCATATCCTCCTCTGTGGGGATGACGGTGTCCTCCTCTGTGGGGATGACGATGTCCTCCTCTGTGGGGATGACCATGTCCTCCTCTGTGGGGATGACCGTGTCCTCCTCTGTGGGGATGACGGTGCCCTCCTCTGTGGGGATGACGGTGCCCTCCTCTGTGGGGATGACCGTGCCCTCCTCTGTGGGGATGACCGTGTCCTCCTCTGTGGGGATGACCATGTCCTCCTCTGTGGGGATGACCGTGTCCTCCTCTGTGGGGATGACCGTGCTCTCCTCTGTGGGGATGACGATGCCCTCCTCTGTGGGGATGACCGTGTCCTCCTCTGTGGGGATGACCATGTCCTCCTCTGTGGGGATGACGGTGTCCTCCTCTGTGGGGATGACCGTGTCCTCCTCTGTGGGGATGACCGTGTCCTCCTCTGTGGGGATGACCGTGCCCTCCTCTGTGGGGATGACGATGCCCTCCTCTGTGGGGATGACCGTGTCCTCCTCTGTGGGGATGACCGTGTCCTCCTCTGTGGGGATGACCGTGCCCTCCTCTGTGGGGATGACGATGCCCTCCTCTGTGGGGATGACCGTGTCCTCCTCTGTGGGGATGACGGTGCCCTCCTCTGTGGGGATGACCGTGTCCTCCTCTGTGGGGATGACGGTGTCCTCCTCTGTGGGGATGACGATGTCCTCCTCTGTGGGGATGACCATGTCCTCCTCTGTGGGGATGACCATGTCCTCCTCTGTGGGGATGACGATGTCCTCCTCTGTGGGGATGACCATGTCCTCCTCTGTGGGGATGACCGTGTCCTCCTCTGTGGGGATGACGGTGCCCTCCTCTGTGGGGATGACCATGTCCTCCTCTGTGGGGATGACCGTGTCCTCCTCCATGGGGATGACGGTGCCCTCCTCTGTGGGGATGACCGTGTCCTCCTCTGTGGGGATGACCATGTCCTCCTCTGTGGGGATGACGGTGTCCTCCTCTGTGGGGATGACGATGTCCTCCTCTGTGGGGATGACCATGTCCTCCTCTGTGGGGATGACCGTGTCCTCCTCTGTGGGGATGACGGTGCCCTCCTCTGTGGGGATGACCATGTCCTCCTCTGTGGGGATGACCGTGTCCTCCTCTGTGGGGATGACGGTGCCCTCCTCTGTGGGGATGACCGTGTCCTCCTCCATGGGGATGACGGTGCCCTCCTCTGTGGGGATGACCGTGTCCTCCTCTGTGGGGATGACCATGTCCTCCTCTGTGGGGATGACGGTGTCCTCCTCTGTGGGGATGACGATGTCCTCCTCTGTGGGGATGACCATGTCCTCCTCTGTGGGGATGACCGTGTCCTCCTCTGTGGGGATGACGGTGCCCTCCTCTGTGGGGATGACCATGTCCTCCTCTGTGGGGATGACCGTGTCCTCCTCTGTGGGGATGACGGTGCCCTCCTCTGTGGGGATGACCATGTCCTCCTCTGTGGGGATGACCGTGTCCTCCTCCATGGGGATGACGGTGCCCTCCTCTGTGGGGATGGCCGTGTCCTCCTCTGTGGGGATGACCATATCCTCCTCTGTGGGGATGACGGTGTCCTCCTCTGTGGGGATGACGATGTCCTCCTCTGTGGGGATGACCATGTCCTCCTCTGTGGGGATGACCGTGTCCTCCTCTGTGGGGATGACGGTGCCCTCCTCTGTGGGGATGACCATGTACTCCTCTGTGGGGATGACCGTGTCCTCCTCCGTGGGGATGACGGTGCCCTCCTCTGTGGGGATGACCGTGTCCTCCTCTGTGGGGATGACCGTGTCCTCCTCCGTGGGGATGACGGTGTCCTCCTCCGTGGGGATGACGGTGTCCTCCTCTGTGGGGATGACCGTGTCCTCCTCTGTGGGGATGACCGTGTCCTCCTCTGTGGGGATGACCGTGCCCTCCTCTGTGGGGATGACCGTGTTCTCCTCTGTGGGGATGACGATGTCCTCCTCTGTGGGGATGACGGTGCCCTCCTCTGTGGGGATGACCGTGTCCTCCTCTGTCGGGATGACCGTGTCCTCCTCTGTGGGGATGACGATGTCCTCCTCTGTGGGGATGACGGTGCCCTCCTCTGTGGGGATGACCGTGTCCTCCTCTGTCGGGATGACCGTGTCCTCCTCTGTGGGGATGACCATGTCCTCCTCTGTGGGGATGACCGTGTCCTCCTCTGTGGGGGTGACCGTGTCCTCCTCTGTGGGGATGACGGTGCCCTCCTCTGTGGGGATGACGGTGCCCTCCTCCGTGGGGATGACCGTGTCCTCCTCTGTGGGGATGACCGTGTCCTCCTCTGTGGGGATGACCATGTCCCTCATCTCACACCTGTGGGGATGACCATGTCCTCCTCTGTGGGGATGACCGTGTCCTCCTCTGTGGGGATGACCGTGTCCTCCTCTGTGGGGATGACCGTGTCCCTCATCTCACACCTGTGGGGATGACCGTGTCCCTCCTCGGTTTGGGTCCCTTCAGCAAAGCTGCTGGTGCCCTTCAGTCCCCTCCCCCAGCTCTCTGTGATGCCCGCCTTAGGACTGACCTAAAATGCCTTCTCCTGAGATGGCTGTGCTAGGCCGACCAACCTCAGACTAGGGGAAAAGGGAAAAAAACCCACAAAACACCACGACTTCTATCAGGCACTTCACAATACTCTGAATTACCAGGTGGCAGACTTCTGGGTTCACACCCCCATTTTCAAGGGAGAGACTGAGGTAGAGAGCACCACCCTTCTTTCAGAATGTGAGCGCTGTGTGGCTATGGTAGACACCACTATAGTCTCTGCAGCATGGAGCCCCCAAGAGAGCAGGATTGATGGGAGCTCAGGTACAAGGTGGAGCCCTGCTGCACCTGGCCGCTCCCGAGTCTCGTGACATCTGCCTCACAAGGTAGCTGCAGAAGTTAAGCCAGACAGCGGCTGTGAAGGTGGCTTAGCGGTAGAGTGCTTGCCTAGCATGCATGAAGCGCTGGATTCAATTCCTCCATACCATATACACAGAAAAAAAGCTGGAAGTGGCGCTGTGGGGCCTTGAGCACAGAGAGGCTCAAGGACAGTGCCCAGGCCCTGAGTTCTAGCTCCAGGACTGGCAAAAATAAAAATAAGTTAACCCAGACAAATCCTAAGCCTAGCTGACCCTGACCACAGGTAAACTCCAGATATAGGAAGACCCTGAGCACCAGTAAATCATAATCACAGGTAGACCTGAGCACAGGAAGACTATGACATAAGTAGACCCTGAGCACAGGTAGACCATGAGTAACAGCCATACCTGATTACAGGCAGACCATGAGCTCAAACAGATCATGCACACAGAAAGATCATGAGCACAGATAGGTAGACCATGCACACAGGCAAATCATGAGCAAGAAGACCCTGAGCAGAGGGAAACCGTAAGCTTAGGCAGATCATAAACATACACAAACCTGAGTACCAACAGAAGCTTGGGTCAGGTACACCATAAACCTGAGCAAACCATGAATACAGATAGAGCTCACCACATAAAGACCTTAAACACAAGTAGATCTGGCTTGCAGACCCAGTGTCTCTGGCTGTGCCACTGGGTGGTTTAAGAGACTTTCTATGCAGCCCCACTTCAAGGCACAAGGTCTTTATCTTGAAATTCAGATCAAGTTATTCAGTTCTCCCTTATGGGGCTTTGGGAAAGAGAAATCCATGGCCTTAGTTATATAGGTGAAGCCAGATATGAGAGAAACTGGAATTTAGGATTCAGTCTAAATCTACAGGTATATCTTAAAAAATAGAGAACAGTGAACAATTAGAATCTGATAATGCGTATTTAGGTGTGTGTGCGTGTGTGTGTGTGTGTGTGTGTGCGTGTGTGTGTGTGTGTGTGTGCGTGTGTGTGTGTGTCTGTGTGTGTGTGCGTGCGTGTGTGTGTGTCTGTGTGTGTGTGCGTGTGTGTGTGCGTGTGTGTGTGTGTGTGTGTGTATACTGGTAGTGATGCTTGAACTCAGTTCTCACTCAGCTTTTTTAGTCACAGATAGATCTTTACCACTTGAGCCAACCTCAAGCTCAGCCCTTGTGCTGGTTAATTGGAGGTAGCAGTCTCCTTGACTATTCTGCCCAGGCTGTCTTCGAACGATGATTCTCAAGTGGTAGCCTCAGTGTGAGCCACCAGCACCTTTCAAGATTTCCTCTGGAGACTTAAGTTTTTATATTCATACTGATACATTTTGATGGAGAGAGGAGTTGAGACGGGGTCTCATTAGATGGCCTAGAAGACTGTACGTAGCCGGCCTAGTTCCAAATTCATGATTCTGCTGCCTCCACTTCCTATGTGTTCTAAGCATTATTTTAAAATTTGTGAAATGAATTTGGTTGTATCAGATTTTACATAATTAGTTACACAAAAGCATCAAGAGCAATTTGCCATACAGATTTAGGAAGCTTGAGGCCAGAAAGCTGAGGTAAAAACTGGACGTCCCCTGGGGGACCTAACCTCCTAGGACCCGTGGGCCAGCCAGGAAGTGACCGTTTTATTCATTCACTGATGCGTTACTCACTACAACTTCAGTGTTTCTTGGAGAACATGGGTTTGTGTCTGGTTTGCGAAAACAATGAGCAAAACTTCTTACTTCATCAATGTGCTACTCTAATATTGCTAAGTGTTTTTTTAGAAGTGGTGGCAACACAATACTAGAAAGTTCTGTTTTATGGGGGAAAGTGAAGGGGCTCCTGCAAACCTGGAATCCCCTTTCTACCCTGGTCCAAGAGATGTAATGCAGTTGAAGGAATTTTTCTTAATTCTCACAAGTTAATCTGAAGGCTCAATTAAGGTTCAATTCTTAGTAATTTTACAAGCATTTTTTAATTGCCAAGATTATATACAGAGGGGCTACGGTACCTAAGTAAGGTAATAAGTACATTTCTTGTCAAACTTGTTACCCCTTCCTTCATTTTTCTCCTACTTTCCCTCCCCCAGCTCCCCCCCCCCAAGTTTTACAGATCATTTCCAACATATTGTCTTGTGTATATAGCTGTCACATTGGTTCCCCCTCTCCTTTGTCTCCCATCCTGTTCTTTCCCTTCCCTAATTCAGATAAATGTATATACAATACAAGGGTACCAAAATCATATACAGTGACAACAGGGGAATTACCATAGTGGAAGAACATACAAAAGAAACAAAAAAAAAAATCACATAGTACATTAAAAACAACAACAACAAAGAAAAACCTCTTGTGTCAATGCCTTGGAATTCATTTCGCTTAGCATCATCTTTTCTTTTGGTCAGCCGTGGGGCTTGAACTCTGGGCCTGGGCGCTGTCTCTCAGCTCTTCAGCTCAAGGCAAGCGCTCTACCACTTGAGCTACAGTGCCACTTCCGGTTTTCTGGTGGTTTATTAGAGATAGGAGTCTCACGGTCTCTCCTGCCTGGGCTGGCTTTGAACCGCGATCCTCAGATCTCAGCCTCCTGAGTAGCTAGGATTACAGGCGTGAGCCACCAGCGCCCGGCTAGCATCATCTTATATGGTCGTATGTACATAGTTATTGAGCTAACCTGCTCATCTGCTAAGATTATCCTAGACATATACTAATTGTTGCAAATAAGGGAAACCATGGGACCTATGTTTACTTCACTAATAGATAGATTGATCAATAAATAGATGGATCACATTTTCTTGATCCATTCATCTACTGAGGGGCATCTGGGTTGGTTCCATATCTTAGCTATAGTAAATAATGCTATGATAAACATAGTTGTGCTGGTAGCTTTAGTATGACCTTATTTGTGATAGTTTGGGTAGATGCCCAAAAGTGAGATTGCTGGGTCATAGGGGAGGTCTATGTGTAGTCTTTTGAGGAACCTCCATACTGCCTTCTAGAGTGGTTGAACAAGTTTACACTCCCACCAACAATGCAGTAAGGTTCCCTTTTGCCCACATCCCCTCCAGCATCTGTTGTTATTAGATTTTGTGATTATAGCCATTCTAACTGGGGTGAGGTGGAATTTCAATGTGGTTCTGAGTTGCATTTCTTTTAGGGCCAGAGAAGTTGAACATTTCTTCATGTGTTTATTCATGTGCCATTCTTATTTCCTCTTCAGAGAAGTTTCTGAATTGGGCAGTTGTTTCTTTGAGAATTTGTTGTTGGGGGATTTAATTTTTTGAGTTCCAGGTATATTTTAGGTATGAGACACTTGTCTGTTGTATGGCTAGTAAAGATCTTCTCCCAATCCGTGGGCTTTCTGTTGATCTTGCTAGCTATGTCCTTTGCCATGCAGAAGCTCTGCAGCCTCATGCAATCCCATTTGTCCAACCTTTCTTTGATTTGTTGTGTTTCTGGGTCTCTATTAACAAATTTCAGCCTGTGCCAAGGAGACCTAGAGTTTCTCCTATTCCTTCCTGTAATGTTTTCAGGGTGTCTGCTTTTACTTCAAGGTCTTTGATCTATTTGGAATTGATTCTGGCTCAGGGTGATATATAAGGATATAACTTTAGCTTCCTTTCTTCCTTCCTTCCTTCCTTTCTTTCTTTCTTCCCTTCCTTCCTTCCTTCCTTTCTTTCTTTCTTTCTTTTTTCTTTCTTTCTTTGTTGTGAGGCTTGAACGCCGGGCCTGGGCGCTGTCCCTCAGCTCTTCAGCTCAAGGTGAGCGCTCTACCACTTCAGCCACAGAGCCACATCCAGTTTTCTAGTGGTTTGTTGGAGATAAGAGTCTCAAGGAGTTTCCTGCCTGGGCTGACTTTTTTTTTTTTTTGTCGGTCGTGGGGCTTGAACTCTGGGCCTGGGCGCTGTCCCTCAGCTCTTCAGCTCAAGGCGAGCGCTCTACCACTTGAGCTACAGCGCCACTTCCAGTTTTCTGGTGGTTTATTGGAGATAGGAGTCTCACAGTCTCTCCTGCCTGGGCTGACTTTGAACCATGATCCTCAGATCTCAGCCTACTGAGTAGCTAGGATTAGCTCCCAGCTCTAACTTTAGTTTTCTACATGTGGTTAACCAATTTTACCAGCGCCATTTACTGAAGAGGCTGTCTTTCTTCCATTCATTTTTTTTTTTGGCTTCCCTATTGCAGATTAGGTGGCTATAGGTCTGTGGGTTCATTTCTGGGTCTTCAGTTCTATTCCATTGGTCCTCAGGTCTGTTCTTGTGCCAGTACCAAGCTGTTTTGATTACTATGGCTTTGTAGTAGAACTTGAAGTTTGGTGATCATATTCCTCCAGCACTGTTCTTTCTGCTAAGGATTGTTTTAGCTATTCAGGATCTTTTATTGTTCCATATGAATTTTTGGATTGCTTCTTCTATTTCATTAAAGAATGAGGTTGGGATATTGATGGGTATTGCATTGGATTTGTAGATACAGGTGAATATTTTACATCAGTGAATGAATTCAACAGATCTGGTGTGGTGGCGGGGGCGGGGAATGACAATGGACAAAGGATGGAAACTGCAGCTTGCATGGTTAACTTAGCTGTAGAAAAGTTAAAGCACAACCAGGTGCCAGGAGCTGAGATCTGAAGGTTGCGATTCAAAGCCAGCCCGGGCAAGAAGTCTGTGAGACTCATCTCCAATAAACCACTGGAAAACCGGAAGTGGTGCTGTGGCTTACCTTTAGCTGAGTACTCACCTTTAGCTGAAGAGCTGAGGGACAGTGTCTGGGCCCAGAGTTCAAGCCCCAGAACTGACAGAAAGAAAGAAAGAGAGACAGAAAGAAAGAGAGAGAAAGAAAGAAAAAAGAAAGACGAAAGAAAGAAAGAGAGAGAGAGAGAAAGAGAGAGAAAGAGAGAAAGAAAGAGAGAGAAAGAAAAAAGAAAGAAGAAAGAATGAAAGAAAGAAAGAGAAGAAAGAGAGAGAGAAAGAAAGAAAGAGAAAGAAAGAGAGAAAGAGAGAAAGAGAAAGAAAAAAGAAAGAAGAAAGAAAGAAAGAGAAAGAAAGAAAGAGAGAAAGAAAGAGAGAAAGAGAGAAAGAGAAAGAAAAAAGAAAGAAGAAAGAAAGAAAGAGAGAAAGAAAGAAAGAGAGAGAAAGAAAAAAGAAAGAAGAAAGAATGAAAGAAAGAAAGAAAAGATAAAGTGCCATTATTTTGTTGACTAGCCCACCTCCTACACAAGGTAACTGGCACTGAAGGCTTTCCTCTTTTCCAGCTTCACATTGCTGCAAGAGCCTGGTGCTTGCTAGCAACAGGCAAGCCAAACCCAGAGAAAGATTAAGGCTTCTGTGCTTTTGGAAAACACCCATGACAAACCCCCAACCCAGTTCTAGTCATTTCCACTGCAGACTCCTTTGAACTGGAAGAGGTGTTGGGGGCGGGGAGGGGGGAAGCAGAGACAGGAAATCAACCCCTGGAGATACTGTTTAGCAGTGCTTCGCACATGGCCAAACATATCCACAAACATATCTACTTAAAAAAGTCTCTACGAGGCAAGAGGTACATTCTTTGAGATGCCCTAGGTACCAAGCTGGAAATTTTCAAAGTTAGTTTAGGTGAAAAAACAAAACAAGGACTGGGAATGTGGCTCCGCAGTAGAGTGCTTGCTTAGCAGGCATGAAGGCCTCTGTTCAATTCCTCAGTACCACATACACCGAAAAGATGTGATTGCACCAGACCCAGGTAGGAGAGCTGGGGCAGGGCGAAGGTATTTGCCAGGAAAACCTGGGCCCCAGCACGAAGAGGGGAGCCGAGAAAGGCACCATGGAGGAGAGAGCACAGAGAGCTCTGGGAGCATTCTAAAACCAAGTCCCCACAGGGGGAAGACCTATGAATGAGAAAAGTAATTAACAGTGCAAGGCTCCCTGGTGGAAGGAAGGAGGTGCCAGGATGCCCTACTGCTTGCTTGAGGAAGGAGGCTTAGAAGTGAGTGAGGCAAAGAGGTGGAAGAGGGGGTCTCAGAACAAAATGTGAGACAAATCTGGAAAAGCAAGACTGGACGTTTGCTGACTAGGACCTATACATAGTGTGCATGCGCTGAGGGTCACGCATGGGGTCCGTGTGCATGCTCTGAGAGTCACGTGTGGGGTCCGTGTGCATACTCTGAGGGTCACGTGTGGGGTCTGTGTGCATGCTCTGAGGGTCACGCGTGGGGTCCGTGTGCATGCTCTGAGGGTCACGTGTGGGGTCCGTGTGCATGCTCTGAGGGTCACGCGTGGGGTCCGTGTGCATGCGCTGAGGGTCACGCGTGGGGTCCGTGTGCATGCTCTGAGGGTCATGTGTGGGGTCTGTGAGCATGCTGTGAGGGTCACGTGTGAGGTCTGTGAGCATGCTGTGAGGGTCACGTGTGGGGTCCGTGTGCATACTCTGAGGGTCACGTGTGGGGTCTGTGTGCATGCTCTGAGGGTCACGTGTGGGGTCCGTGTGCATGCTGTGAGGGTCACGTGTGGGGTCTGTGTGCATGCTCTGAGGGTCACGTGTGGGGTCCGTGTGCATGCTCTGAGGGTCACGCGTGGGGTCCGTGTGCATGCTCTGAGGGTCATGTGTGGGGTCTGTGTGCATGCTGTGAGGGTCACGCGTGGGGTCCGTGTGCATGCTCTGAGGGTCATGTGTGGGATCTGTGTGCATGCTGTGAGGGTCACGTGTGGGGTCTGTGTGCATGCTGTGAGGGTCACGTGTGGGGTCCGTGTGCATGCTGTGAGGGTCACGCGTGGGGTCCGTGTGCATGCTCTGAGGGTCACATGTGGGGTCTGTGTGCATGGTCTGAGGGTCACGCGTGGGGTCTGTGTGCATGCTCTGAGGATCACGCGTGGGGTCTGTGTGCATGCTCTGAGAGTCACGTGTGGGGTCTGTGTGCATGCTGTGAGGGTCACGCGTGGGGTCCGTGTGCATGCTGTGAGGATCACGCGTGGGGTCTGTGTGCATGCTCTGAGGATCACGCGTGGGGTCTGTGTGCATGCTGTGAGGGTCACGCGTGGGGTCTGTGTGCATGCTCTGAGGGTCACGTGTGGGGTCCGTGTGCATGCTGTGAGGGTCACGCGTGGGGTCCGTGTGCATGCTCTGAGGGTCATGTGTGGGATCTGTGTGCATGCTCTGAGGGTCACGTGTGGGGTCCGTGTGCATGCTCTGAGGGTCACGTGTGGGGTCCGTGTGCATGCTGTGAGGGTCACGTGTGGGGTCTGTGTGCATGCTCTGAGGGTCATGCGTGGGGTCTGTGTGAATGCTCTGAAGGTCACGTGTGAGGTCCGTGTGCATGCTCTGAGGATCACGCGTGGGGTCTGTGTACATGCTCTGAGGGTCACGTGTGGGGTCTGTGTGCATGCTCTGAGGGTCACGTGTGAGGTCTGTGTGCATGCTCTGAGGATCACGCGTGGGGTCTGTGTGCATGCTGTGAGGGTCACGTGTGGGGTCTGTGTGCATGCTCTGAGGGTCACGTGTGGGGTCCGTGTGCATGCTCTGAGGGTCATGCGTGGGGTCCATGTGCATGCTCTGAGGGTCACGTGTGGAGTCCGTGTGCATGCTCTGAGGGTCACGTGTGGAGTCCGTGTGCATGCTCTGAGGGTCATGCGTGGGGTCCATGTGCATGCTCTGAGGGTCATGTGTGGGGTCCGTGTGCATGCTCTGAGGGTCATGTGTGGGGTCTGTGTGCATGCTGTGAGGGTCATGCGTGGGGTCCATGTGCATGCTCTGAGGGTCATGCGTGGGGTCCGTGTGCATGGTCTGAGGGTCATGCGTGGGGTCTGTGTGCACCTGAGGGTCACACCTGATGGTCTACAGACATTATTAAAGTTTCACATGATGCTCTGTCAGAAGCACTATAGTGCTCTCTAAGGACAAGGGCTGATGTGGATGTTGGTGTTTCAATGGTGGACTCGGGGCTGAGTACACAGTAGCCTATGCCTGTAATTCCAGATTTGTGGGAGGCTGATGTAGGAGGATCATAGTCCAAGGCTTCCTTATCTCAAAAAGCAGAACAGAGCCGGGCGCTGGTGGCTCACACCTGTAATCCTAGCTACTCAGGAGGCTGAGATCTGAGGATCTCGGTTCAAAACCAGCCTGGGTAGGAGAGACCGTGAGACTCCTATCTCCAATAAACCACCAGAAAACGGAAGTGGCGCTGTAGCTCAAGTGGTAGAGCGCTCGCCTTGAGCTGAAGAGCTGAAGAGCTGAGGGACAGTGCCCAGGCCCAGAGTTCAAGCCCCACAACCGACCAAAAAAAAAAGCAGAACAGATTCTCTGTAACAGTCAACAGGGATTTTGATAGGAATTTTCTCATCCAACTGCAAAACAGTCAAGAAATGTGTGTCGACCAGCCATGGGAGGGGCACTGGATTATGTCTGGCTTGGTGGAATTGTGCAGGCCACAGTGAGACTGACAGAGCTGTCCACCTTTGGACAGACCTCAGAGCACAGGGACCCCACCCCAGATTTCCAGCTGGCTCATCCTGGTGTGAGTGTCCCATACACAAGCCACCCATTAGAATGGGGATAATTCTTCCTTCAATAAAAGTTATTTTGGGGGAGGAACATGTAGGGCCAGCCTCAAGGTGGCTAGAGATAGAAGGGATGGGGACTCCGGGAGGCCAAACTGGGCAGGTGTGGAGGGGCAGGTGGAGACAGAGCAGAGAGAGGCCAAGGCAGGGAGAGACATCTCTCTCGGAATCAGAGCTCAGGTTTGCTAAGCTCAGAGGTGAGGTGAACTGGGTTGAGTCCCAGGGCAAGCTAAGCCTCTCTACCCAGGGCCATACCCCAGGGCCAGATGCAGAGCCACCTAACCTTGCCACACCTGTTGGAGCAGAGTCTCCTAGAGCTCAGCCCCAGCCCAGAGCCGGGCGGTCGGGCCCCAGCCCCAGCAACAGTCTCTTTCTTGTCTCCTCTCACCACAGTGTCCCCACTTCAGCCCATTCGCTGATGAGCTCACCGACTACGTGACAAGGAACATCCTGGCCATGCCCACTATGAATGGCAAAGATGTCATGGCTGTTATCATGGCCGTGAATAAGCTCGATGGCCCGTGCTTCACCAGTGAAGATGAAGACGTGAGTGTCAGGAAGATGTCTGAGGTCTTCCCTGTGTACCAGCATTCCTGCGCTGTCTGTGTGTCGCTTTCTCCCTCTGTGCATCCATGCTTGTGCAAGCTGTGCATTGGTGAGCACAGTCCCGGTGCCCTCGCAGCCCGATGTGCAAGCCGAGCCTGTGATCCATGCCCTTTGAATTCTCACGCGAGAGTCTACACCCAAAGTGCTGAGCACCACCGCCTGGGTGTCTGAGCCCGCCTGTCTGTCTTCCAGCAACCTCAGGCAAGTCAGTAGCCGCAACAGCTGAAATCTGCAACTTCTGATTCCTGCTGTTACAATGTTTCTGTTCCAGATTTTCACAAAGTACCTGAATTTTGCCACATTAAATCTGAAGATCTACCACCTCAGTTACCTCCACAACTGTGAGACTCGCCGAGGCCAGGTACGTGTACACCCTACATGCACCCACACAGCGCACACTACACAGACCCTCACTCCAGAGACAGATCACCTGCCCCAGTCGGAGAACCAGCTTCTGTATGGAGCCCTGTTGGACGCCAAGGTCTGGGTGCTGGCAGTGTTCGTTGCTGCTGGGCTCACTTCTATGCCCTCTCATCTGACAAAAGAGGGTGCGTTCTGTGCATTAACTTGTGTGTACACTTATTTGTAAATATTCAAACAGCCATCTTTTCCTGCGTTCAGTTAGGCGTGTTGCCAACCCTACCACAACGACCTCACCTCCTCCTCTTCTTGGAATGCAAATCCCCCCGCAGAGACCCCTGACCCCCACCATCTACCACACATGTAGAATTTATGTCAGAACTGTCAGCCTGTACTCACATGGACACCACCTACACTGAGCAGAAAGTAGCAAGTATGCACTTCCCTTGCCTTCAGTCCTACAGACAGAACCCAACTCCCAAATTACACAAATAGACACCTTGCTTTATACCCCCGCAGTCAGGATTCTCTTAGTTTATACTACAGTTAGATTCTCTTTTTGGTCTGCATTCTTTCCTGGATTCCCCAACCACTAAATGAGGTGTATTTTTGCACACAGTAGGCTTCATTCTTTGTGCTGTAAAGTCTTCAAGGTCATGACAAATGCACAAAGGCCTACATTAACAACATCTTTATAAGCCTGGATCCTCAGAAGGCTGAGCGATGAGGATTACAGTTTGAAGCCAGTTTGGGCAGAAAAGTCCATAAGACTCTTATGTCCAATTAATCACCAAAAAAATGGAAGTTACTCAAGTGGTAGAGCACCAGACTTGGTTTTGTTTTTGTTTTTTTGGATCCGGTTGTGGGGCCTGAACTCTGGGCCTGGGCGCTGTCCCTCAGCTCTTCAGCTCAAGGCTAGCACTCTACCACTTGAGCCACAGCACCACTTCCGGCTTTTTTCTTTTTGCTTATGTGGTGCTGAGGAATCGAACCCAGGGCCTGATGCATGCAAGGCAAGCACTCTACCACTGAGCCACCTTCCCAGCCCGAGCACCAGACTTGGGAACAGTGCTCAGCCCAGAGTTCAAGGCCCAGTACCAGGATTCAAAAAAAAAAAAAAAAATTTAACTTTACAGAGTTGGGTATAGTAATGCCTGATTGCAGTCCAAGCACTTATGAGGCTAAAACAGAATAGAGTTTGAAGACTGAAGCTCCGCAAGGAGACCCGACCTCAAAACAGAATCTGGCCTCCTCACCGCCTCAAGAAAGCCTGGGGACCTCGAAGGTTTGCACCCAGCGTCCCCACCCGGAGCCACAGAGCTGCAGTCACACAGCACCCAGCCTCTTCCCAGCCTCTTTCACCTTTTGGTGGCGTGTTTGCTCGTTTCTTTTCCCTGCTGAATCGTATTCCACTGTCTGGATCTGCCAGTTTGCTTATTCCCCTGGTCAAGGACGTGGTCACTCCCAGTTGGGGCCACTGTGAATAATGCCCAACAAATCCCCACACGTGGGTTCTGCGCGCCCCGCTTCCAACTCAATTAGGGAATGCCAGGACCACAACTGATGAACAAATCCCCACACGCGGGTTCTGTGCGCCCCGCTTCCAACTCAATTAGGGGACACCAGGAGCAGGGCTGATGGACAACACTGTGTGACTGTGCTAGGCTTTGAAAGAAAGTGCCGGAAAGTGGCTGTGCTGTCTCACTCCCTCGGGAAGTGAGCATCACTGCGGCCCCATGCCCACACCTGCCCCGTATCCCCCCCACCAGCCCACCCCCGCCCGCCCCGTGCCCCCCCACCTGCCCCGTGCCCCCACCTGCCCCGTGCCCCCCCACCTGCCCCGTGCCCCCCCACCTGCCCCGTGCCCCCACCTGCCCCGTGCCCCCCCACCTGCCCCGTGCCCCCACCTGCCCCGTATCCCCCCCACCTGCCCCGTGCCCCCCCACCTGCCCCGTGCCACTCCACCTGCCCTGTGCGCCCCCACCTGCCCCGTGCGCCCCCACCTGCCCCGTGCCCCCAAACCTGCCCCGTGCCCCCCACCTGCCCCATGCCCCCCCACCTGCCCCATGCCCCCCCACCTGCCCCGTGCCCCCCCACCTGCCCCGTGCCCCCCCCACCTGCCCCGTGCCCCCACCTGCCCCGTGCCCCCCCGCCCGCCCCGTGCCCCCTCGCCCGCCCCGTGCCCCCGCCCGCCCAGTGCCCCCACCTGCCCCGTGCCCCCACCTGCCCCGTGCCCCCCCACCTGCCCCGTGCCCCCCCCACCTGCCCCGTGCCCCCCCGCCTGCCCCGTGCCCCCCCGCCTGCCCCGTGCCCCCCCGCCTGCCCCGTGCCCCCCCGCCCGCCCCGTGCCCCCCCGCCCGCCCCGTGCCCCCACCTGCCCCGTGCCCCCCCACCTGCCCCGTGCCCCCACCTGCCCCGTGCCCCCACCTGCCCCGTGCCCCCCCACCTGCCCCGTGCCCCCACCTGCCCCGTGCCCCCACCTGCCCCGTGCCCCCACCTGCCCCGTGCCCCCCCACCTGCCCCGTGCCCCCACCTGCCCCGTGCCCCCACCTGCCCCGTGCCCCCCACCTGCCCCGTGCCCCCCCCACCTGCCCCGTGCCCCCACCTGCCCCGTGCCCCCCCACCTGCCCCGTGCCCCCCCACCTGCCCCGTGCCCCCACCTGCCCCGTGCCCCCCCACCTGCCCCGTGCCCCCCCACCTGCCCCATGCCCCCCCGCCTGCCCCGTGCCCCCCCACCTGCCCCGTGCCCCCCCACCTGCCCCGTGCCCCCCCCACCTGCCCCGTGCCCCCCCGCCTGCCCCGTGCCCCCCCCGCCCGCCCCGTGCCCCCACCTGCCCCATGCCCCCCCACCTGCCCCGTGCCCCCACCTGCCCCGTGCCCCCCCACCTGCCCCGTGCCCCCCACCTGCCCCGTGCCCCCACCTGCCCCGTGCCCCCCCACCTGCCCCGTGCCCCCCCGCCTGCCCCGTGCCCCCCCGCCCGCCCCGTGCCCCCCCGCCCGCCCCGTGCCCCCACCTGCCCCGTGCCCCCACCTGCCCCGTGCCCCCCCACCCGCCCCGTGCCCCCACCCGCCCCGTGCCCCCCCACCTGCCCCGTGCCCCCCCCACCTGCCCCGTGCCCCCCCACCTGCCCCGTGCCCCCCCACCTGCCCCGTGCCCCCCCCACCTGCCCCGTGCCCCCCCGCCTGCCCCGTGCCCCCCCGCCTGCCCCGTGCCCCCACCTGCCCCCTGCCCCCCCACCTGCCCCGTGCCCCCACCTGCCCCGTGCCCCCACCTGCCCCGTGCCCCCCCGCCTGCCCCGTGCCCCCCCGCCTGCCCCGTGCCCCCCCGCCCGCCCCGTGCCCCCACCTGCCCCGTGCCCCCCCGCCCGCCCCGTGCCCCCCCGCCCGCCCCGTGCCCCCACCTGCCCCGTGCCCCCACCTGCCCCGTGCCCCCCCACCCGCCCCGTGCCCCCACCTGCCCCGTGCCCCCCCACCTGCCCCGTGCCCCCCACCTGCCCCGTGCCCCCACCTGCCCCGTGCCCCCACCTGCCCCGTGCCCCCCCACCTGCCCCGTGCCCCCACCTGCCCCGTGCCCCCACCTGCCCCGTGCCCCCCCACCTGCCCCCTGCCCCCCCACCTGCCCCGTGCCCCCACCTGCCCCGTGCCCCCACCTGCCCCGTGCCCCCACCTGCCCCGTGCCCCCCCACCTGCCCCGTGCCCCCCACCTGCCCCGTGCCCCCACCTGCCCCGTGCCCCCACCTGCCCCGTGCCCCCCCACCTGCCCCGTGCCCCCCCACCTGCCCCGTGCCCCCACCTGCCCCGTGCCCCCCCACCTGCCCCGTGCCCCCCCACCTGCCCCGTGCCCCCACCTGCCCCGTGCCCCCACCTGCTGTGGGTGGTGCCTTCACTCCTATGGTCTCAGTGGGTGTACAGTGCTGCACACACCACGCTCCTGGTCTCAGTGGGTGTACAGTGCTGCACACACCACGCTCCTGGTCTCAGTGGGTGTACAGTGCTGCACACACCACGCTCCTGGTCTCAGTGGGTGTACAGTGCTGCACACACCACGCTCCTGGTCTCAGTGGGTGTACAGTGCCGCAGACCCCACGCTCCTGGTCTCAGTGGGTGTACAGTGCCACACACACCACGCTCCTGGTCTCAGTGGGTGTACAGTGCTGCGCATCTCCGTTTACATCAGCACCCTGTGCAGGTCTTGTCTGTCCTCAAAAATGGGTTGTTGGCGTCTTATTTTTCAGGGTTTTTTTTTTTATTGTTTGGTGGTAGTAGTGGGTGTGAGTGGGTGTGCAAGCATGTGCACATGTGTGAATGTGCACACGTGTGTGTGTAGGTCCTGGAGCACTTAAGTAGCATTCTACTGTGTGAGCTACAAGGTTAGCATGCTCGCCTTGATCTGAAGAGCACAGGGACAGCACCCAAGCCCAGAGTCCAAGCTCCATGACCAGAAGAAAAAAAAGAATGTGCCACGACTGTTTGAGTCACAATTTCACTTCCAGCTTTTTGCTAACTAATTGGAGATAAGTGTCTCATGTGCTTTCCTGCCCGGGCTGGCTTTGAACTGTGATCCTCAGATCTCAGCCTCCTGAGTAGTTACAACTACAGGTGTGAGCCACAAGTGGGTGGCTTACTTTTTAGTTTTAAGGGTTAGTAGTTCACTTGTAGTGTGTGCATATTTGGTC